>NW_028324226.1:6363636-6666666 GCF_054372755.1 Phalangium opilio
GAATACTTAGGCATCTTATACCTTCTCCCTAGTAAACTAGATATCCCTTCTTTTATAAAACTTTATATAACTAAAACCATGAGTTTATAACATATGTTCCATAACAAGCTTCATAAAACTTTTGGAAAACAAATTTCCCTGAAATTTCCAAGCTTTTTCCCTATACGTCCCTGAGTTTTCCAGGTTTTTCCCGTATATGGAGTATCCTATGGAGCAAATGTAAACGAAAAAGGGAATTGACAAATAGGACTATTACATAATCAAAGGATATCCCCGTATCTCTAATATAACCAGAGTTACGAGCTTCCAAAATTTAGTGTAATGTTAATCCTATGGAGGAGGCAAAGTACCTACAAGCACCCGGGGCAAGTACCTACAAGCACCCGGGGCAAGTACCTAAAAGCACCCGGGGTAAGCACCCGGGACAGGTACCTGCAAGCACCCGGGGTAAGCACCCAGGAGCACCCGGGGCAAGTACCTGCAAGCACCCAGAGGCATCCGTGGCAAGTACCCACAAGCACCCACAAGTACCTACAAGCACCCGGGGTAACCACCCAGGAGCACCCGGGGCAAGTACCTGCAACCACCCGGGGCAAGCACCCAGAGGCATCCGTGGCAAGTACCCAGAGGCATCCGTGGCAAGTACCCACAAGTACCCGGGGCAAGTGTCCACAAGTACCTTCAAGCACCCACAAGTACCCGGGGCAAGTACCCACAAGTACCTTCAAGCACCCACAAGTACCCACAAGCACCCACAAGTACCTACAAGCTCCTACAAGAACCTAAAAGCTTCTACAAGTACCTACAAGCTCCTACAAGTAGCTAAAAGCTCCTACAAGTACCTACAAGCACCCACAAGTACCTACAAGTACCCACAAGCGCTCACAAGTACCTACAAGCGCCCACAAGTACCTATAAGCGCCCACAAGTACCTATAAGCGCCCACAAGTACCCACAAGTACCTACAAGTACCCTCATATACCCACAAGTACCTACAAGTACCCACAAGTACCTACATGTACCTACAAGTACCCACAAGTACCTACAAGTACCCACAAGAACCTACAAGTATCTACAAGTACCCACAAGTACCTACAAGTACCTACAAGAACCCACAAGTACCCACAAGTACCTACAAGCACCCACAAGTACCTACAAGCACCCACAAGTACCTACAAGCACCCACAAGTACCTACAAGTACCCACAAGTACCAACAAGTACCCACAAGCACCCACAAGTACCCACAAGTACCTGCAAGCACCCTTAAGTACCTACAAGCACCCACAAGCACCTACAAGTATCCACAAGCACCTAAAAGTATCCACAAGCACCTACAAGCACCCACAAGTACCTACAAGTATCCACAAGTACCTACAAGTACCCACAAGTACCTACAAGTATCCACAAGTACCTACAAGTATCCACAAGTACCTTCAAGTACCCACAAGTACCTACAAGTACCCACAAGTACCTACAAGCACCCACAAGTACCCGCAAGTACCCATAAGTACCCACAAGTACCTACAAGTACCTACAAGTACCTAAAGTACCCACAAGCACCTACAAGCACCCACAAGTACCTACAAGTACCCACAAGTACCTACAAGTACCCACAAGTACCTACAAGTACCTACAAGTACCCACAAGTACCTACAAGTACCCACAAGTACCTACAAGTACCCACAAGTACCTTCAAGTACCCACAAGTACCTTCAAGTACCCACAAGTACCCACAAGTACCTACAAGTACCCACAAGTACCTACAAGCACCCACAAGTACCTGCAAGTACCCATAAGTACCTACAAGCACCCACAAGTACCTACAAGCACCCACAAGCACCTACAAGTATCCACAAGCACCTACAAGCACCCACAAGTACCTACAAGCACCCACAAGTACCCACAAGAACACACAAGAACCCACAAGTACCCACAAGAACCCACAAGTACCTACAAGCACCCACAAGAACCCACAAGAACCCACAAGTACCTACAAGTACCCACAGGTACCCACAAGAACCCACAGGTACCCACAAGAACCCACAAGTACCCACAAGTACCTAAAAGCACCCACAAGTACCTAAAAGCACCCACAAGTACCCACAAGAACCCACAAGTACACACAAGAACCCGGGCAAAGCACCTACAAGAGCTCAAACGCCATGTTTTTCTTGCTTAATATCCCTCTAACGGCGTGAATCACAACAAAAACGCCGTAAGTCCAACATAAAACATTAGGGCTAAAATGCGAGTCTCTAACAGTGGTAAAGCGCCGTAATTCCAATACCCAAAACAACGTAAGTCAAAGTATGTGTTAATAATGATAAAAATCAATACTTAAACTTAATTTATCTTAATGAAACTAAGAAAAGGCACATCTATGGACTGTTATCTTTCATTTAAGATGGTTCCCAAACGTAACGAATGAATAGTTTTCATTATACACGATCGCAATTAAGGTAATTTTTCAAAAAAATCCCATGTTATCTCTATGGAACAATATAGTATCTTTCACCAAATGTCTTAATAATTTTATGGATTCTAAAACCACCCTTAACAACTTTTTTCTTTATAGAACTAACTATTAGTTGGATCTCTTTGAAATTTTAACCACATAATTAGGGCCCAAATTTTAGTTCACTGGCAAAATTTCAAAGCAGCAAACACAATACGAAAAAAGTTATGGCCAATCAGAGAACCCTCCTTTAGCATTAGAGGCAGTATCAAGTCTTATCTAAGAGAGCGACCGCTCTCCTAGAATACATAATGTTAAATATAATTGCACATAAAGGTCGCTTAATGTTGACCCGGAGTTAATTAAAAGCCTGTTAATAGTTTGTTACGAAACATAATAATTTCAGAGCAATTATTAATGGGGAAAAAATTGGATTTGTCTGGCAAAATTTTAGGATTTTACAGGACGATATTTGTAATATTATACATAGATAATGTTAGGAATACATACAGTTAATTGGAATCATGTGTAGCCATTTTCTCAACGCATCTAGGCAGATTTTATGGGAAAAGTTAGACTAATTACGTACGACGAATTTTGCCTCTCTGCGCGTTGAATCTTGCGCACCTGACCTGACGTTACTTAAGTACCAACCATGGAAATCATCGCTAAAAAAGCTTCAGAATTATGACGCGTAACGGAAAGCACTCGAGCCCGGCCCACAAAATCCACATAGATATTAACACGGGGATATGGGGGGGGCGCAATTATTCCTATTAGTTGTATCTATTCCTGATTATTTAAGATCCTTAAATCATTAAATTTAACTAAATTTCAAGAAGAATCAACCAGACTACCAAAATAAATTAACAAACCTAGAGCTGAGCAATTTTTGGTCAGATCCAATGGGATAAAGTCGGACACGCCATTCGTTTGCGATGACCTGACCAATTTCGATAATATATAATAATAATTCCGTGGAGAATTTTGTGAAATTTTAGTATACAGGGTGTTTCTGATGATTGTGTCATAAATTTAGAAGGATATTATTTGGGGTATTTAGAGTCGAAAATGTACAACTCGTTTCGCCATCCGGGCCACTGTTTTCGAGTCACGATTTAAGTGTTTTAGCAATGACCCCTTAATAAATAACCATTACCTTCCACTTAACTAAATTTAAGGGCTCATCCTTAAAACCCTCCAAACATAACTGGAAAATGGTGTCCCTTGTGGCAAAATTTCATAGAAATTACATTTTCGAACTCGAAATCATCCAAAGAACATCCCCCTTAATATATGGTAGCCTTATCCGAAACACCCTGTATAATAACCCCTTCCGTTTACTCAGTCAATAATCCTATCCAACTTCCAAGATAACTCTGCCTTTCTAATAACCGTATGAATCAATATTCTATTTTAACCAAATAAACAACAACAACACCACTAAAAAATCGAAGCGTTGGGATAACGACAGAGTTACATTGAACCCCAGAGTGAAATCCATATCGAAGACTCTCTGGGAGATTTATAAACCGCGCGGCGAAAAATAAAATAAAAATAAAAAATCCAAAAACACTTTCAAAAAAATTTCAAAAGCAAATAACGTAAAAGTTGCTCGGCTATCCACTTCAACACCGAGGATGAAAGTTTCTCGCTAAAAATTCCATTTAAAAAATAAATAATATAAACTTGGAGAGCTAAGAATTTCTTGGGAAAGAGTGCATGAGCGAAAGCCGGCTGTGGAATCATAGAGGATATGCAGGAGAGGAGTGAACAGTTGTTGTATTCAAGTTCTCCTTGAATTTTTGGAGCTACGTCCGGCACTCTTTGTTTCCTGGTAGACACTTGGCAGGGATATTAGTTGTTTTAAGAGGGATTAGGAGCTCGAGCCTTCTCAAGAAACCTCCGATGCGCCAGCGGCAGAGGGTCTAAAACGAGCAGTGTCTTGTTTGTTTTCACCCTTTGACGAACAAATTTAAGTCCCATTGATCTATTCCGAGTATTCATTCCCCATTTTCTGCGTCCCAACGGACCTAAGCCGTTCCACAGTTAGCGCGCCTGTCTCTCTCCGATTTCGCTTGCTCTCCCATCATTCTAGTAAAGATTAGAAATCCGGTAGACCTTACTGCGCATGACACACCGATATACGCTTCCACAATTTCCCTCTTCCTTCGAATCCCTCTTAAAACATCTAATATCCTTGCATTTGATCACCTTTCAGCCTCCATAAAGGATATACAGTAAAGCTGACGACAAATATCAACCAATAATGATATTTTCTTGTACAGAAGTTAATTACCCAATTTGGAAAAACCGGAAGTGAATGGCGAGACGTTCCCTTATGTTTCGGTACATACTAAAGTGTCTACTCCTCTACTGTATATCCTCTATGGTGGAATATCTATATCTATATAAATCAAAGTCCTGACTGACTGATTGACTGACTGACTGACAGACTGACTGATAATCAACGCCCAGCCCAAACCGCTTGCCCTAGAAGGCTGAAAATTTGCAGGAACGTTACTCGTAAGTAGTAGGCGCGTACTAAGAAAGATTTTTCTAATCCGCCGCCATCTTAAAAAATGGCGCCCAGAAATGTAAAACAATCTTCTCTATGCAACAAAGTCCGCGCGTTTCAACCGATTTCGCAAATATTTAGTACACTGGTTTCCTTTAACCTATAGACGGGCTGAATGGTCTTTCGGGTTCGATTTGTCTCCATCTTTTTAAATGGCGGCCAAAAACTTAAAAACCCTTCTTTATGGAATAATGCCCGCGTGAAAAGTAATAAAAATGTTCCCACGGGCTGACGGGCAACGCCGAGTGCCTTCGGTCTTAGGGTGCTACAAAAATATTAGTCATCAGTAAAAATCTACCCATTCTTTATATCATTTTGATGGAAGTTCTTAGTACACGCGAGTGACGCCGCGGGTAACAGCTAGTAGGGAAATAAATCTGATCTAAAAAGCAGATTTCTCTCAGGCGCACCCAAAAAGTGAGGAAATGGGCTTCTTTTTAAATGCAAATCCCATATAGTAGCAGCCTTTCGTCAACCACCCTGTCTTTCTCGTTACATACATTCATCCATCCATCCATATATACCTTTTAAAAGTATGGAAGCGTTTCTTCTTTTTTTAAAAAAGGAAACGCTTTTCGTCAAACTATCTTTTTCGTAGAATCCTCAAAGGGAAAGTGTCACGAAAGTTGATGGTATTTTCTATAGACAATTTCGTATATTGCATAAGACACGAGGTAATTCTAGATGGAGTCCAAGTTTTCTAAATGTATAAAGAGATGGTGGGGATTCTAACTGGCCCATCTACAGCTAATTGAAGTCAATTATCATCGCTGTTATTACCTCTATACCTGCTTGACCCTATGGAAGTATCTCTAAGCATGTGTAATACCAAGAAGTGATATCTAGTTTATTAGGGAGAAGGTATAAGATGCCCAAGTTTTCGGGCGCCATAGTCCCAGTACCCCTTCTAAAATACTCTCGTAAGTTATAGCAAGAAGCGATACCTAGTTTACTAGGGAGAAGATATAAGGTGTCTAGTATTCGCGCGCCATAGTCCCAGTCCCCCTTCGAAAATACAAGGGGGAGGGGACCTAAAAGGAGGCCGGGTTATTTCGCCTCTCCTCAGTCGGATAATACGTAATTTTCGTCATTCGCGTCCCGCTGACGTAAGTTTTCAAGAACCAATGAGATGCTGGTTGTAATTTAGAGGCGTGGATTTACTCCGGACCTACGTTTGGACTGGAGATAACGCTGGAAATATGGCGAATTTCTACCTTCTCCCTAGTAAACTAGATATCACTTCTTCGTAATACAGAGTGTTCCAGAATGGGCGATAGGTTCGTAGGTCCGAAATACAGCGATTTAAAGTCGAAAAGGTAGTTTATGACATTTTACCCTAAGTAGCCTACCATCCTTTTCAAGTTATTTTTAGATAGTGTTTTAGGGATTCCCCCTTTATTAAATTAGAAATCATTGTCTTTCAGTTTCTAACTTAAATTTAAGGGATCATGCCTAACTTGTAAACTGTGTCCCTTATAGGCAAAATGTCACAGAACTTACATTTTCGATTCAAAATATCCCATAGAAAACGTTTTGGAGCGCCCTGCTTATCAATTTGACCATAGCTGATCGTGAAGGGAGATATCTTTCATACAACACTCATCAAATGAACCAACTTTGCTGGAGTTGGTCCGAGACTGCAATGACCTTTGAGGCCAATTTTCATATTGACCAACCATTCATCTGTCCTTTTCAAATTGAATTACTATTCCCCGAGTTGTTCGAATCAACGCAGAAATCTCTTAGCTTTGAAAACGCGTTTCAAATGATTTCGAACAAAGAGCCTAGTCCTCCCAAAATCCAAACAACTTTAACATTGACCCTAGAGACAACGTTTTATATCAACAATATTAATTCAAAATAACGAAAGTTTCACTTTGATGCCAATTTTCAAATTCATTTAAGTTTCGTTATCCTGATTTGCGAGACGGAATTACTATTTATCCACCAAAAATTGAAATAATTCGTCCTAACTTTGAAACTAATTTTATAATTTCACAGACATTTCAGTAACCAATATTAGCCGTTTTCCCCATGAGATTTTAGATGTTAAATTTCAATCTACCTTCCTTCAAAATTCAGAGATTTTCCCTTTTCACGTACAGACAAATCTACAACTAGTAAACTTATATAAATTATTACAGCAACACTTTTTTGGTCATTCTGAAGCTATGACGTTTTAAATGTCTGTGTTACTTAGTCTGGTATCAAAAAGATACTGACAATTGTTACACTGACAAATCATCTACAACTAGTAAACTTAAACTTCCAAAAATAATTACACCAGTGTTTTTATGTCATTCCGAAGCTTTGACATTTCAAATGTCTGCGTTTCTTTACGTATAGTACGATATCAAGAATTCGATCATTGCCCTAAGATATTAGAAGTCAAAGGTGACCCCTAGAAAGGTCTATGGTTTCCAGCTCATAGTACAACGTTCTTGTTGTGGCTATGACCCTTTAAATGACTGTGAACATTTCTTTACTTAGCACGAGATCAAAATTAGATCTGGGTCCTGAGATATTAGAAGTCAAAGGTCACCCCCAGGAAAGTCTATGGTTTACATCTCAGAGTACAATGTATACTTCTTGTAGCTATGACACGTTAAATGACTGTGAACATGTCTTTACGATACCAAAAATTAGATCAGGGTCCTGAGATATTAGAAGCCAAAGGTCACCTTCCCCCCCCCCCCTAAAAAAATCTATGGTTTGCTCACAGCTCAGAGTACAACGTGCTTGTTGTTTCAAATATAAACAAATATTTCCCAAAACCTATTATCAAATTGATGAACACTGAACAATAAACGCAACTGTTTGCAAAAATACGTTGACTATATTGTGAGTGACTTGAGAATTCAGATTAGGTGGCATATACTTTCTGAAACTATCCCTTGAAGTTGAACGTAACAGTCTTGGTTTATAGTAAAAGATGACTTTCCAGCTGCAACAGTCGATAGATAGCAATCTCGAGCGATAGAATCCTTTCCTCTATATTATATATATTTCAATATTTTCAGACACCCTTGCTTCTTTGCTTAAGCTTTGCCTATTCCGCTATCACCAAACCCCTCTATCTATTTCGTCAGAAGTGAGATGAGACTAGAAGTGAAGGGCTCTAGCATTGATAGTAGATCCTGGCACTAGTGAACAAATTTGAGGATTTTATGCCGCTTCCCACGCGCCTACACTACTGAGAAAAAAATTGGTCGAGTTCCAAAAACATTTCCTACCCCCTTCCCCTCAACCTAAAGCCGGACAACACGACGCCGATGCTTGAATCTAGTTCAGCCGTCTACCGCCACGAGCGTCTCACGTTTTGGAGGGAAAATTGAGAAACCGCTACTAGAGGGCCAATCGTTGGTGCGTTATCAAGAATATTCACTTTCGCCGAGTGAAGAATTTGGTTAGCTCAGTACTTCTAGTCTCATCTCACTTCTGATTTCGTTGATAGAAAACTGGTGGTCGGTGTCGGCGGCTCTTTAGGCTTGGGCGCTTCCGCAAGAAGAAAAAACTATACTTTTTTTAAACTTAGCTAAAATTATTTTCTCCTGGTTCTGCATTATTCATAAGCGTTTCCATTTTCTCGATCAAAATCTTAAACCACGCTCCGCAGCCGCGAAAATTGGGTTTCAATTCCGTTTGGCCAACTGCGAGAGAGAGATATATCTCCTCTCGAATCTATTATCAGAAATAGATCAATCATACCCCTTTTCCTCTCGCTTTAAAAGTTAAATATTTCGAATTCAATATTGATCCTCGAGATTCATAAAGTTCCGATAATAACGGACTGTGGTTTTCGCAAAAATGTGACATAATAGTCGATTTTAGAACGCTGTACTTCAAAATAGTATTGTTCTCGCTTCTTTTCGACACATTCTGATTTCAAGGCAATTAAGTGCAAAGAATTCTATGAATTTATTGACTACTTAACAAAACAAACGGGTTCAATTATTTATTAATTTTATTATAAAAGGAGAATGAAGGGTTCAAATAAATTGATTTTATTTAACTCGACCTCTGACCCGGTTAGGACCATGCTATCAAAATGGCCGTATTTACGCGCGAGTAACTTAGAATTACTCGCATTTCGATCATCCTCGGATATAACTCGATTGAAGTTCTAAGTTCACGAGTTTTAAAATGAGCCGCGGAATTCTTTTCAGGTTCAAAGTTCAATAAAACACTTTAGCCTTCCTGAAAATTTGTAGATAACCGTTGTGTCAAGTTCAAACTTTACAATTTTAAAAACTAAGAATTAGTAGAAGTATATAATGCTTCTCTTCGAGAGAAGTGTACCACAAAGCGGGGTAATTGTAACAAGATCCTTCCCAACATCAGAACATTTGGAGCAAGATTACTAAACCGAATCACATACGCGATAAATAGTTCCCTCATTTCTCCATTAGTGCTTAACTTTTTGCCTTGACGCGCTTGTGGATTTATGTCCCACGTCAAGACAATCAAGGTTTGTGCGTTGATTGCTGAGGAATTAGTACCAAACAGTTTTAGAATTCACCCTGCACGGTGCGATGCCCTTTCTGAACTTAGTTTGATGATCAAGAGAGCAAACAAAAAGGGTTTGCCTGGGAAGAATCACGTTACATAACTGAAGCATTAAGAGGATAGAGAGTGCCATCCTTCTTCTATTACCCCCTTCTGGCATTAGTAAGATATCACTTGGGCAGATGAAATGGTGTACCGCTATCTTTCTTTGCATTTAACCACAAAACTTAATCCTCGTTGATGACCGTTCACAGAAGATCCCATTATGATCTAATTCAATTTAACAAATTTGAATTATAACAAAAATCCCAGTTAAATCATCAAAAGAATTGTGTCACGTCTCACACAGCCAAATGGACAAAGGCTAGAGAAAGAACGTGAAAGGGTTCGTAACACCAATGGCACAAATATAAAAGGAAAAAAAATCACGGTTAACTAAACACGGCTTTAAGTTTTTGTTTCTCGCTTGGAACGACTAATTCGAATCAGCAGCTCGTGAGAACATTTTTCTCTTCTTCCATCCTCTCGGACAACTCGCTTTAGCTGACGTCCCGTGAATTGGAGGAATGCTTTCCATCACGTCATTGAAGCAAGGACAAAAGTGCTAGGCCTATTTTGAGGTGTCAAACACTCGCATGCAGCTTATTGTAAGGGTGTCACACGAAACAACACTTAATATTTTGTGTGTTCGATACTTTCACTATAAATAGACAATTTCGATGTAACTAAAAGGGCAAGACACGAGGGTAAAACTTTACCTTCCATATCGCTTTGTGGCGCCTGCGCTGTAGTATTTTTGTATCATGAGAGTGGGCAGAGACGGCAATGTATGTCCCTTTACTGAAGGTTGCATACCCCCCTCTTTACGCCGAAAAGGTCTATTCCGTAACATCATATCCAATTGTTTACATTTTTTAACTAAACTTGATGCTACTCCACTTATACAAATTATTTGGGGAATTCCAAAGAAAAGTTCAAAAAAACTAAAAACAGTTATGGGTAGGATTAAATTACTGGATTACATCATGTCTTAAGTTCGTAGTTTGGGGCTACTTTTAGAAATGGCCATAATTTGCGACATTGATTCCATTTTATGTTGTAGAAAGACCAAGGATGATGGAGAGGATGATGGGTAATCTGAGAGAAATCGGCCCGCTAGCTGTGACACGGCTCAGTTCCGGTGGGACGCTAGAAAGTAGGGGAGGAATACCAGGAAAAATGCCGGGCGGTCTTCCTGATTCGTCTGAGTAGACCGCCAGCCATTTTACCGAGTATTCCTCCTCCATTTCTAGCGTCCAACCGGACCCGAGTCGTTCCACAACGTGCCGATTTCCCTCAAATTACCTATTCTCCCTGGAAAGTCTGGCGCGAAATGAAACTTGATATTATGTCCGACCTCTTATCCTTAACCGCTGACCCATCTACCTTACTCATTCTGTCCGAAGCAAATATAGAGAAATACCGTAGATAGACATATAAACATCCATAGATGTCCACGCAGTCAAGATAAATTGACTCAAAAAGAGTGTAAAACGAGATTAGGTGTACGGTTGATATTAAGAAATATATCTGAAATATGTCTTCCAGGCTATACTCTGTTAAAGTGGGAACTGGGAAGAATTTACGCTATGAGTTTGGCAATTTAGAGGGTTTGAAATACGAAGTCGTGTTGATTGAACAAACGTTTAAAGATCTTTAACTTCACCCTTTCGGGTAGGGTAATATCAGGGATCCATGTAATTTTAGAAGCAGGAATAAAGAACGGTTAGCCTTTACTTCAGTCCGACTCATAGCCCATGATTGAGCCCCTCCCTTCAACACGAAACGAAAATTTTAAATTATCTGATTGGCAAACTTAAACTACGTTGTGATGACGTTGCTGACGGGGACGGCGAAAAATACGTAGTTCTTTATTAACTCTATCGCTATGACCCACCTCTTCGTTCGTACCCCCGAGGAAGGGGGTCCGGGACTTAGAGGCGCGCCCATTTCTGCTTCTAAAATTACATGGATCCCTGGTATAGTAATATAGTAAAGCTAACAAACCACGCTTAATCTTATTTTAAATCAAACAGGAGCGTATTTAACCAAATCTAAAACCACATTTTTATATTTACAGGTTTATTGGCTAGGACCTAGTGCGGGAGGCCTTCTAGCGGGTCTTATCTACGAGTATATCTTCGACACGAAAAAGGTGGCTAAAACGTTAAGAGACGCCCTGGACGAGTTGGATAGAGGTAAGTGAAAAAATCATCACCACGATACTCTTTAAAATTCCAAAGATAACCTCTACCAAGAAGCGATATCTAGTTTACTAGGGAGAAGGTATGATGCCCAAGTATTCGTGGGTCATAGTCCCAGTCCCCCTTTCAAAATACAAGGTGGGACGTAAAAGGAGGCCGGGCTATTTTTTGGCCTCTCCTCAATCGGAAAATACGTAATTTCCGTCATTGGCGTCGCGCTGACGTGAGTTTCCAATTACCAATGAGATGCCGGTTGTAATTTAGAGGCGGGGATTAACTCCGGAACTACGTTTGGATTTGGCCTGGAGATAAAGCTAGAAATGTGGGGAATTTATACCTTCTCCCTAGTAAACAAGATATCACTTCTTGCCTCTACCAAATCGTAAAAACGTAAAAGCTTTCTAGAAAATAGGCCTAGACCAAAACACCACACGCCTGTAGAAAATATTGCACCCGCAACGTCCCAAAAAATGCTTAAACCTTTTAGGAGTTATAGACTCAATGGGATATTTTAGTTTGTGTTTAATAGTTATCCCAAGTCATTCGATCGTTTTAGTCAGTGACTATTATTATTAAGAGAGACGTTTCAAAAAACAATCTTTTAAATATAGTAACTTCTCTCTATTCTGTCTCTTTCTTTCTAGATACGGGCTATTATTCGGAATTTGAGGTTTATAATTACGGGAGGGTCCCTCGAACATATTACGACGATCGCAGGAGATATTAAGATCAAATACAAAAAACCAGAATATCTAAAAAAACAAAATTAAAGATTCCTTTTTAACATCGTCGGGTAGGTCTAGTTTCTTTTTTGAAAATTTCCTTTTTATCTCTCCTACTTTTGATGTAAACATTTGGTGACGTGCTGATCAATACTAATTAGTAACTAAGAAAAATCTAATTGTCCTATGTAGCTGGGTACCTTAGTTAAATGAGGCCATAAATGTTTACTATTATGCTACTGGAATCTAGTGTTTTCTACCTACAATTACCCTATTTCCTAACCTCGCTGATACGTTTGAAATTTGAAAGCCCTTCCACAAGGGAGAAAAGAGATAACATGGAGCGGTAAAAATACTGGGTGAATTGCGCCAACTTAAGTCTCCCAGTGTACCTCGCGCGCGCGCCCCTAGCGTTCGGTTACTCGGTAAGCAATTGTTAAGGGCTGCCTCATAGCGCCATTGTATTTGTATGAAAACTAGCTTCTTATTTAAGACACAGAGGCATCCTCGACCTCGACGTTTCCGTAACCCCTCCTAAACGCTGAGGATGTTGGGAGGACTTCGTTGCCGTAGATGGGGGCACAGTAGGCAACGTTATAGGTATGGGGGTTACCACTCCATCCCTCTGTCCTTCAAGCTTATTGGGATTTACTAGAGGAAATTCCATGGGCGCCGGACGCCATAAGCTTCACTGCGCCTGCCTTTGTTATCGGTATACGCGTTTCATAGCCTTGACAAGAAAAATGATAATATCCTAAGAAAGGGAGGTAACCTCGTAACGTGGGTTCACTAATGAGCCACTTCATTAAAATTAGAAAGATAATACTTTCTTTTTTGGAATAGTGTTTCACTTAAATTTGACAACTCCCTATAACTTGACGGACGCAAAAACTTTGTACATTTCCAATTAAGAACCATTGATTGTAATAAGAGGCCAGAAAACCCTAATAATTATTCCAGACCTTAAAGATAATCCTCTATCGGGGTTTTATTCTAAAGATAATTAAGACTTAAAGACTTTTAAAAGAGCATTAAAGAAAGGCGTGGCAAATTGGATAAAGGTCGCGATTAGACGGTTTTAAAAAGTCAATTTCTTTGGGGATCGTAACGTGGGATATTCCCATTTATGTGAAATAGCCTTTATCCGTGATATCCAATCTATTTAAACGTCTCTAAGCCATAAAAAAAGCGTAGAAACTATAAAAACCGAAAACCCCTTTCGTTTTATATCTCGGTTGAAAAAAATAGACGTAAATGTTTTAGTACTTTCTATGTGTTGAATTTAAAATAAAGTTTCCTAAGCCTACTAGAATTTTTCTTTTTTTCTTTTATATGTATTGGAAAGATCGTATAAAATAATGAATTTTTCTAATTGGAACCATGCCTCTATCTACAATATTAAAGGAGATGAGACCAGAAGTACTGAGTTAACCAAATTCTTCACTCGGCGAAAGTGAATATTCTTGATAATACACCAACGGTTGGCCCTCTGGTAGCGGTTTCTGAATTTTCCCTCCTATACGTGAGACGCTCGCGGTGCTAGACGGCCGAACTAGATTCAAGGAGCCGCGTCCGTGTTTCGCCGCTTTAGGTTGAGGGGAAGGGGGTAGGAAATGTCTTTGGAACTCGACCAATTTTTTTCTCAGTAGTGTAGGCGCGTGGGAAGCGGCATAAAATCCCCAAATTTGTTCACTAGTGCCAGGATCTACTATCAATGCTAGAGCCCTTCACTTCTAGTCTCATCTCACTTCTGACAATATTAAATTAGATAAGAGCAAACTAAGTTATAATCGTTTGACGTAGTATGGGGTATAAAATTCTATTGGACGACTAATACCACCTGACTAATTCAAACTCGTATAGGCTGTAGTAAGTTAATTGCTCGTATATTCTATAATATTGTAGATAGAGCCATGGTTCCAATTCGAAATATTCATTATTTTACACCATCTTTCAATTAAAAAGGAAAAAAATATCATAATGGCTTTTTTAAATGAGAGAGTTAGTGACGTAGTTCAGTTTCATTTCTCGATCATAAAAAGAATTTAGTGCTCTTGTATGACCATAACATCATCTCAAAATTATTAACGCGGGGAATATTTGTCATAACATCATCTCAATACTATTGACACGAAGAATACGAATCAGGCCTAAAATAGTCGCAACCCACAACCATTTCATTACCATTTTAAATCGATGACTGTATTGATATTTATAACCCGGCAAAAGAAAACGTTTACTTTTCTTAAATCTAATTTAGTTTCGTAAATATTTACCTTCAAATAACCAAGAGAATTTTCTCATAGTTAAATCAAGATACCAGACTCGTAGTCTTACCTTCTTAAGGGAAAGTCTTTCCAAGGGACTCTTTTCACTGGCAGTGTGATATTTAAAGAACAACTCTTAAGTTGCCGCAGGGTTCATAAAACTTTTGGAAACTCGATTTCCCTGACATTTCCAGTTTTTTTCCCCATAGATTCCCCTGACATTTCCAGTTTTTTCCCCATAGATTCCCCTGACATTTCCAGTTTTTTCCCCATAGATTCCCCTGACATTTCCAGTTTTTCCCCCATAGATTCCCCTGACATTTCCAGTTTTTTCCCCATAGATTCCCCTGACATTTCCAGCTTTTCCCATAGATTTCCCCGCCATTCCCGGTTTTTTCCCCCATGGATTTCCCCGCCATTCCCCGGTTTTTCCCCATAGATTCCCCTGACATTTCCAGCTTTTTCCCATAGATTTAGGAGTTATGTTTCCCTGAATTTTGCCAGAAAAAAATATTAATCTCCCTTAGCTATTAGTCAAAAATTTATTTCCCTGACACCTCCAAGTTTGTACGAACCCTGACCCCCATCTCTCTGGATAAATCAGGCTATTCTTTTAACGTCTTTTCAATTCAGAAACATTTGCGAAATAAAGAGAGATCTAAAACCGCAAAAGATTAGCCAAAAAACCTCCCCATCCTTAAAGCGTCATAAAAAAAGTAAATGGTAGGGTAGGATAGAAAAAAGGTGATAAAAAATAGGTTCTGGGATTGTACGTGGCAGACTATAATAAAATGAAAACTAAACTAGGAATTTTGAGAAGAAGAAAAAAAACGGGGTACCTAGGAAAGGGATCCATTCGAGGGGTCGGACATTGTTGTAAGACATTAAATTTCTGATAAAAAACACACGTTGAATTCTTTACCATAACATTAAGGGGGGAAAAATCTCAACTAGAAAACCATTATTAATATTTCGGCTAATGCCCAGCCCCACGAGTAAGGTTTATGCAAAACTATTAAGCTCCGTCTTTTTTATACGAGTCTCCCTAAACTTTCTAGATCGTTTAAGGTTTCTTTATTGTAGCTTTAAATGTATTTTGAAATTAAAGGGTTCATTTCAAAGAAGAGTTAATGATATTTTAAAAATAGCTTTAAAAGGTTAAAGACGCGAAGGAAAGTGGTTTTACGGGGGAAATGAAACACATGTATTCTCAACGAGCGCCCGTAAAAATGTTTAAACGGCTGCACATCGGTGCTCAGGGCAAAGCCGTCATGTTGGGGGAAAGGGAATTTGTGTGCAAAAACTAATTTATTCCGAGTGATTGTCACATAATATGCGGTAATTTATAAAATAATTAAACAAAATCATACAGTTAGCAGGGCTGATACACGCTCAGATTCAGTTGAATAAGTGACTAATTAATTTAAAAATAGTAAACAAAAAGTGACTAAATAAGGGCAAATTAAGCTATTAAAAATTTCTTCCCTGAATTAAGTTTAAAACTCCACCTGTAAATTGTAACGTTAACTAACCCGAAAAACATTTTCTCTCGACGTTCAATAATGACGAACGAAAATTTGATACTACCAAGGGCAGGACTGTAACACTACTACTACTACAGGGCAGGTTAAACTAAGAGCCTCATCGTAGATGTCCATCATACGATGTGGCTAAAAATGGCCAGGTCGAACGAAATGTTTTTCAGAGATGACCGATTGTCATAATTATTTTCTATAATTATAGATATTTTTGAAGGTTTGTGTCGTAATCCAGCCCGATATATGGGCTTAGATATTTCCAGTCGAAGGAAAGGTCACCTCATAATAGGTCTAGGGTGAAATTCAATTAAGCCAAAGTAATTGTTGCAGTTTTAAGTCAAAACATTCATTTAAAGTAGATTGTGTTCAAATATTAAGTTGAACATTTCTTGAGCTATCGAAGCAAGATCCACGATTTTTTTTGGTTCAATCAAATACAACGTTCATACAACTTTTGAAAAACCGATTTCCCTAAGTTTTCCCCATATATTTCCCTGAGTTTTCCCCCATATATTTCCCTGAGTTTTCCAGGTTTTTCCCCATATATTTCCCTGATTTTTCCCATATATGGAGTAATAACAACGGGAGTGGGGCTTTTTTTTATAGTTGAAGCAACCCCTTCTGAGCAAACTTACTCAAACCTGACAAATTTCCCTCATTTCCCTGAATAGGCTGGGTTCTAATAACAAATTTGAAAGAATTTAAATTCACAAGGTAGGCCTAGCTACCCAAGTTTTAGGATTTAAAGCACTGTAATGATAGCTTACTAAAGCTTTAAATTGGAACGTATCATAAAATTATTGTATTGAAAATCCGTGACAATTTTCAGGTGCTAAGCAGAGTCCACTTGATGGCTCTCGAACTGTATTTTGAATTGCTCGACGCGTGGTTTGATTAAACAACATGTAATCCATAACTTATCATACGAGTTCTTGACTTATCCACGCTTTACAATCTATACATTTATCATAGGCGGGGCTTCGATGTCTGACGTCATTAACAAAAAAATAGCACAAATAGCAGGGGGACGTAACAAAGCGAGCGACAAAAAAAACGCATAATAAAACGGGTACTTACATTTTAACGACGATCGAATCCAAAGATTTTGAAAAATGTCACAGACACAAAAACGCGCACAAACGCGATACTAATTTATCACGCGAAAAGTTCACAAAGCTAAACTAGCTTTTAAAACTAACCCGCGACGCGAATTGAAGTGTCTATATTTCTAACTGTTTTGGGAAACCGATTGATGCACTTTTGACTTCAATAGAAAGTTCACGATAGACAGTTTGTAGGTTTTCCCGCCACCGTCCAGGTAGGACCGTAATTAACTTGATCGGCCTTTATTTAATCACATTAAAATGTTTCAAGGTGGCATGATCACGTGATTTCCAGATGTGTTATAGGGAAAGGGACTATGGGACGCTGCGCTTTGACCTGAAAGTTTGTTAATGCGTGCGCAACATTTTGGTACTGCTCACTAGTTACAATTGGTTTGCGGATTAGGGTCAGGGACTATGGGACGCGGCGCTCTGACCTTAAAATTTGCTTATTCGCGTGCCAAATTATGTACTCACTCACCGACGAACTCGTAGATAATCGTAATTCGAGTCAAGTTCAAATGCAACCGCGCCACAAAAGTCAAAGTTCACACAAAGTTAAACAACCCGATTTAAAAATAACGCGAAAAACAAACGCGTTCCGGAACCATAGTGACGTCACTTTAGGTGTTTAGAATTGTTCGGTTTGGTTCCGGCGATCCTACGTGCAGCTCAGTCGCCCAAATTTTGATCCCTCGCTGTAGCCGAACCCGATCCTTCAAGAAATGTCTATCGTGACGTCATTCAGTAAAAAAAGACCTGAAATTAAATTAAATTCCTTGATTTTAGCTAAACATCAATAATAATTACATTGCACTAAAAAAACGCTAATAGCGAATACGTTAATATGATCTGGCTATTTTTGCGTTTAAACCGTCGTCCAACTTCCAAGGAATAGTATACACTGAAAATCAGGGTAAAATACTTGCTAAAGAGCCAGGTTTATTTAGTTGCCACATAAAGACATTAAAAAAATTAGATGCGCCACCCCTAAAACTGAGTTGATTACCATAGCTTATGATTTTTATTTTTAAGTGTAAACAAGCCACAGGCTTAGTGTGGCCATCCCTTTGTAGACAAAACTTAGATTATAGCAGGGATAGATTTAATTTTGGAAGTAGGAATGGAAAACGGTTAGAGCCTCTCCCTCCAACACGTAACGAACAGTTTAAATTATCTTACTGGCTCACTTAAGCTAAGTTTTGATGACGTTGCTGAAAGGGACGGCGAAAAATACGTAATCCTCTTTACCTCTGTCGCTATGAGTCTATGACTCGCTTCTTCTTTCATACCCCCCTTTCCCGGGGAAGGGGGTCCGGGACTTTGACGCGCGCCCAGATTACTCTGTTCTCCATTCCTACTTCTAAAATTAAATCTATCCCTGATTATAGATTATAAACGTCTTTGGGCTTTTTTTCTAAACACATTTTTAACTCAATTATATATCCCTAATCTCAAATTTCTAAACTTCTTAATATCGTGGCTTTGATTTACATTCATTTTACAAAAACCCTTTATTTTCCATTTAGATTCAAACACGGAGGACGACTACGAAGATCCAGACAGTAAAATAACCAAATACGAGTCCGTAACGTTGGCTTCGGCCGCAGTCTCAAACTACAGGAGTCATAACTACGACTACCGACCAGCGGTCAACACTTACTCTCCCACCCCTTCGTCAACCTACCCGGCTTCAACCGAATCAACCTACGGCGCCCACGCTGCCCTAACCCAGGGTGGAGGTAACCCCAACTATTCCGCGGGTGTCTATGGCACCAGATACAACACAGCCATGAGAGGTGCGCCAAGTAGAATGGAATACGGACCCAGTTCGACAAAATTTTGAGTTTAGAAAAAAATGAACTAAAAAGAAATTTAAAATAAGCCATCCTCTCTCCTAAAACACATCGTATACAGAACCTCGTAAAAGTTTATTTTAATGAATGAAGATGTTAATGAACGTTTTAAGCCCGGATGGTACACGTGGGCAGGACAATAAATGAACTAAACTAAAACTATATACTAAAAACGTTTAAAGAAAAAAGACAATTTTTGACCAGTACTAAATGAAAACAAAATGTATTTATAAACTTGATAACAAACAAACAGAAGAAAAATGAAGAACTTTTTACACGCATTCGAAATGCTTAAGAAAAAAAAGGTGTGTCGTTGTTAACACAAGCTTGACCGTCAAGAGATGCGAACGGGACGTTTTCTTATATAATATGGAAGGAACTAATTAATTATTTCCCGTAATTATGGTGCAATAATAAATGTAGCTAAAGGAAATTGGAATTTTGTACGCGATGTAGGATTTTCAAATGAAAAAAATAGCAGATTGAAACTAATTTGAATAGAGAGCTCCAAAACCAAAAACGAGTGTGAATGTCGAAGAATTGCGATGATAACGAATGATTTTAAAATAGATTCATCTTAAACACTATTAAAGGGAAGATGACCCTTTGCGTTAACTAATTCTTTGTCGACAATAAACAACTAGTAATCGACGCATTATCGAAGGGTCATCTTCCATAATAAAATATTCAACTAAGTTCCACAACTTCATCGCACATACCTGCCACAATTTTTGATAAACAAACAAGCAGTCACAATTTTAATGACAGTGGCAAGTTACATTACGTCACTGGTCCAAGTCTAAAATAAGACGGTCACAAAGACATTAGAGGAAGTCTTTTTTTTTCATTACTTTCCCATTATCTTTAATGAAAAGATGTTTTCTTGAAATTAACATTAATTCGCCTTATGTTTGATCAGGGATACATTTAATTTTAGAAGTAGGAATGGAGAACGGTTGGTATTTACTTCAGTCCGACTCATAGCCCAGTAAAGAGCCCCTACCTCCAACACGTAACGAAAAGTTTAAATTATCTTATTAGCTCACTTAAACTACGTTTTGATGACGTTGCTGACGGAGACGGCGAAAAATACGTTATTCCTTTTTATCTCTGTCGCTATAACCCGCCTCTTCTTTCATACCCCCCGTCCCGAGGAAGGGGGTTCGGGACTTGACGCGCGCCCACATTACTCAGTTCTCCATTCCTTCTTCTAAAATTAAATCATCCCTGGTTTGATTAAAGAGCCAGAAATCATTGAAGTAGTAAGCGTAAATACCATTTCTCATTGGCTCCCCATTATAAGGTGAAAATCGTGATTGGTTAACAATTATTTTTCAACTCTCAAAACTCATTTTGAAATACTTCAATTCCAGTAAACCATACCCATAATTAAAAACCACCTCGCAAAAACAATTAATTACTTTAAATAATTGAGAAAGTTCAACGGGAGTTTAGTGATGATCAAAATTTAGCCCAAATTAAAAAAAAAAAATAAAAATATAATACGGGGAAAAGAGTCCAGATTTGAACTCAACAAAAACGGGGAGAAATGCAACGCGAAAAACAATAAAATAAGGATTTCAAAAAATGTAGTAATTTTTCTAGTCTACAGGAAGGGTCCAAAAAACAGGGGTTTAAAGAAATTGGAATTTAAAATTTACTTACGTACAGCGATGTTTGATGAAATTTCACCAAAATTTCACATAATGGGCGAAAAAACAAACAAAGCTTTGGCATACAATTTGTTATGACTCGAATTGCATCATAATTAAAAACGTGTCGATCGATCTGTAAATAATACAAAAATATATATATATATATATTAATTTTCTTTTCCCCCAAAATAATATTTGAATTAAAAAAAATTTGAAAAGAAAAATAATAATTATCCCGTATTAATATTATTTTATTAAAAAACAGAAGTTTGTAAATCACCATAAATTTTTTCTTCATATTATTTACTCATGTGCAATTTTTCATTTTGTATTTAATGAACAATAAAAAAGATCTTGTGTAAATATCAGTATTTAAAGAAAATGCCTTAAGATTTATTTGAATTCATTTCTTTTAAATAGTTTGAGTGTTGACACGAAATTACGCATGGACTTCTTTTCCATTCTTTGCATTACATTACATAACGTATTGGGTTCATACAACTTTTGGAAAACATATTTCCCTGAGATTTCTAGGTTTTTCTTCATATACTTCCCTGAGTTTTCCAGGTTTTTCCCGTATATGGAGTATCCTACGGAGCAAATGTTAACGAAGGAGGGGGGAGGCAAATTGGATTATAACATACTCCAAGGACATTCCCGTATCTCTAGTAGAACCAGAGTTATGAGCCTCCAAAGTATAGCGTAACATTAATCCTATGGAGGGTATTAACTATTAATTACTCGGCCCCCTGTTTGACGCAAATTTCCCTGAATTTCACTAAAAATTCTAAATTTCCCCGAGGTTTTTGTCAACTATTTATTTCCCTAATTTTTCCAGGTTTTCCCTGTTTTCCAGGTTTGTATGAACCCTGGTATAAATCCGCATTACCTTTGTCTCTGGTGCAGCCATTTTAAAAATGGTTTATGATTCGAATATCGTAAACCAGAAATTCAGAGTCAATTTATAGAGAATTTTTCAAGACGTTAGCAACTTTACAATTAGGAAAACGTTTCATTTCGAAGGTTAAAAAAAATTAAAAATAAATTCAAAGACTTTAAATAATTAATATACATCTTTATTTCTTTCATTATAGTATAAGAAAAAAGTACAAATTAGAAATCAAATTAGATGATTTAAAAAAAAATTGTACACATTTTCTGAGTAGCTCCAAGTACATTTAATGGCCAGAAGTATGTTTTATAGACAGAAAAAAATACTGTACACACATTATATATATTTATAAACTCAGGTATATTTTTCTTTTCTAATGATTTCTCCTAGGAAGATCTTCGACCACAATACTTTTGGCGATCATATCGTAAGCCGCTCGGTTGTGTTGGAAGAAAAATATGGACAGACAAGCCGGTTGAAGGAAGGCCATTGAGAAATTTTTAACCACAGCTCGTAAAAGGGCCCTGAGCAGATGGTTTCGATATTTAATAAATTTATTTACGATTTAAGCAAGAGCGAGTATTTATTTGGAGAGGACAAAGCGACACTATTTCAGTATTTCTCAAAATTTGTATATTACCCTTTGGGGTCAATTGAGAGAAATTTATAATTTAGAGCTAAATTATCAGACGTTTATATCCAATTTCGAGCTAAATTATTAGACCTTTGTATCCAATTTCGAGCGAAATTATTAGACCCTTATATCCAATTTCGAGCGAAATTATTAGACCTTTGTATCCAATTTCGAGCGAAATTATTAGACCCTTATATCCAATTTCGAGCGAAATTATTCGACCCTTATATCCAATTTCGAGCGAAATTATTCGACCCTTATATCCAATTTCGAGCGAAATTATTCGTCGTTAATATCCAATTTCGAGCGAAATTCTTCGTCGTTAATATCCAATTTCGAGCGAAATTATTCGTCGTTAATATCCAATTTCGAGCGAAATTATTAGACCTTTATATCCAATTTCGAGCGAAATTATTAGACCTTTATATCCAATTTCGAGCGAAATTATTAGACCTTTATATCCAATTTCGAGCGAAATTATTAGACCTTTATATCCAATTTCGAGCGAAATTATTAGACCTTTATATCCAATTTCGAGCGAAATTATTAGACCTTTATATCCAATTTCGAGCGAAATTATTCGTCGTTAATATCCAATTTCGAGCGAAATTATTCGTCGTTAATATCCAATTTCGAGCGAAATTATTCGTCGTTAATATCCAATTTCGAGCGAAATTATTCGACCTTTATATCCAATTTCGAGTGAAATTATTAGACCTTTATATCCAATTTCGAGCGAAATTATTAGACCTTTATATCCAATTTCGAGCGAAATTATTAGACCTTTATATCCAATTTCGAGCGAAATTATTAGACCTTTATATCCAATTTCGAGCGAAATTATTAGACCTTTATATCCAATTTCGAGCGAAATTATTAGACCTTTATATCCAATTTCGAGCGAAATTATTAGACCTTTATATCCAATTTCGAGCGAAATTATTAGACCTTTGTATCCAATTTCGAGCGAAATTATTAGACCTTTGTATCCAATTTCGAGCGAAATTATTAGACCTTTGTATCCAATTTCGAGCGAAATTATTAGACCTTTATATCCAATTTCGAGCGAATTTATTCGTCGTTAATATCCAATTTCGAGCGAAATTATTCGTCGTTAATATCCAATTTCGAGCGAAATTATTAGACGTTTATATCCAATTTCGAGCGAAATTATTAGACCTTTATATCCAATTTCGAGCGAAATTATTAGACCTTTATATCCAATTTCGAGCGAAATTATTAGACGTTTATATCCAATTTCGAGCGAAATTATTAGACCTTTATATCCAATTTCGAGCGAAATTATTAGACCTTTATATCCAATTTCGAGCGAAGTTATTAGACCTTTATATCCAATTTCGAGCGAAGTTATTAGACCTTTATATCCAATTTCGAGCGAAATTATTAGACCTTTATATCCAATTTCGAGCGAAATTATTAGACCTTTGTATCCAATTTCGAGCGAAATTATTAGACCTTTATATCCAATTTCGAGCGAAATTATTCGACCTTTATATCCAATTTCGAGCGAAATTATTCGTCGTTAATATCCAATTTCGAGCGAAATTATTCGTCGTTAATATCCAATTTCGAGCGAAATTATTCGTCGTTAATATCCAATTTCGAGCGAAATTATTAGACGTTTATATCCAATTTAGAGCGAAATTATTAGACCTTTATATCCAATTTCGAGCGAAATTATTCGACCTTTATATCCAACTTCGAGCGAAATTATTCGTCGTTAATATCCAATTTCGAGCGAAATTATTCGTCGTTAATATCCAATTTCGAGCGAAATTATTCGTCGTTAATATCCAATTTCGAGCGAAATTATTCGTCGTTAATATCCAATTTCGAGCGAAATTATTCGTCGTTAATATCCAATTTCGAGCGAAATTATTAGACGTTTATATCCAATTTAGAGCGAAATTATTAGACGTTAATATCCAATTTAGAGCGAAATTATTAGACGTTAATATCCAATTTAGAGCCAAATTATTAGGCGTTAATATCCAATTTGGAGCCAAATTATTAGGCGTTAATATCCAATTTGGAGCCTAATTATTAGACGTTAATATCCAATTTGGAGCCAAATTATTAGACGTTAATATCCAATTTGGAGCCAAATTATTAGGCGTTAATATCCAATTTGGAGCCAAATTATTAGACGTTAATATCCAATTTGGAGCCAAATTATTAGACGTTAATATCCAATTTGGAGCCAAATTATTAGACGTTAATATCCAATTTGGAGCCAAATTATTAGACGTTAATATCCAATTTGGAGCCAAATTATTAGACGTTAATATCCAATTTGGAGCCAAATTATTAGACGTTAATATCCAATTTCGAGCTAAATTATTAGACCTTTATATCCAATTTCGAGCTAAATTATTAGACGTTTATATCCAATTTAGAGCTAAATTATTAGACGTTTATATCCAATTTAGAGCTAAATTATTAGACGTTTATATCCAATTTAGAGCTAAATTATTAGACGTTTATATCCAATTTAGAGCTAAATTATTAGACGTTTATATCTTAGTATTTCATCCAAATTCAGCTCAAATATTTTCACTTTCTCAAAATCAATTCCAAAATAGTGTCACCCCCTCTTCGTAAACCTCATATTTCACCTACCAACCAAACCCTAAGTCCTCAGCAGGATACACCCTTATCCTATTATTAGGTAAATTATCCACTCTGTAGCATTTGACAACCCTGAGTCGAAAGAAACTCTTCCCGGGGGTGGAACCCCCTTGATTATTGGACCCTCGAAACAGGCAAATTGCCTCAAAGGCGCAAACCGCAATCCTGTGGGTTATCTCCACAATTATAATTTCGCTGGTCATTTCCATGATAGCTTTGTACTGCATTTTATCTTCGACCAATCGAGTCAAGTCAAACTGATACTTATCCAAGTCTCTTCAAAAAAAAATCAGACAAGCGTCACAAGATGAGAGCATAGATAATTGCGGTTAAACTCACATTATCTCCAAATAATCAACAGCAATGTAAGTCACCATGAACTTGACCAATAACAGCATGAAAAAGTCTAAAACTTCCGCCAAAAATCTTTTCCAAAGTGGAGGTAATAAATATTCTCTTCCTGCGATTATTTTGGGTGGTTTCAGATTTCATACAATTATTTATAAACTTGCGTTTTATGTCAGGGTTTATAAAGTTCTGGAGTATCTAAGTGTTTAATTACTTTCCATTAGAGGTAATATATAACATTCATGCTCGTTGTGATCTAGTTCAGAAACAACTATTACTAAAAAGTCCAGGGAAATTCGGGGCATCAAATTTTAATTTGATGACATTTTTATCTACAATAATGTGTCAACAATTTATTTGGTAATTAAACTCAATTTTTAAAAATAACTCTGGTACAACGCAGGGCAATTAAAATATTTTAACTACAAAAAGTGGTGGCCATTTTTAAGAATAGGTCCAGGCGGCCAATTTGATTTTTTTTTCTTTTTTTTTTTTTGAAAGAATAACGCGTAAGAAAAAATATGACGCAAGAATTTCTGTCCGCAAATGTATATTAAAATCTTATACATCCTACTATATAGAACCTATATATATATATAACTAGAGGGTCCCGGCGATTGGTGTTGGCTTAGGTTATGTTTGGTTGTGTTAACATGCCCCGCCATTTTTAAATTAGCTGGCACCTTTTCCAAAATATTCTCCTATTAATTAGCTGGCACCTTTTCCAAAATATTCTCCTATTAATTAGCTGGCACCTTTTCCAAAATATTCTCCTATTAATTAGCTGGCACCTTTTCCAAAATATTCTCCTATTAATTAGCTGGCACCTTTTCCAAAATATTCTCCTATTAATTAGCTGGCACCTTTTCCAAAATATTCTCCTATTAATTAGCTGGCACCTTTTCCAAAATATTCTCCTATTAATTAGCTGGCACCTTTTCCAAAATATTCTCCTATTAATTAGCTGGCACCTTTTCCAAAATATTCTCCTATTAATTAGCTGGCACCTTTTCCAAAATATTCTCCTATTAATTAGCTGGCACCTTTTCCAAAATATTCTCCTATTAATTAGCTGGCACCTTTTCCAAAATATTCTCCTATTAATTAGCTGGCACCTTTTCCAAAATATTCTCCTATTAATTAGCTGGCACCTTTTCCAAAATATTCTCCTATTAATTAGCTGGCACCTTTTCCAAAATATTCTCCTATTAATTAGCTGGCACCTTTTCCAAAATATTCTCCTATTAATTAGCTGGCACCTTTTCCAAAATATTCTCCTATTAATTAGCTGGCACCTTTTCCAAAATATTCTCCTATTAATTAGCTGGCACCTTTTCCAAAATATTCTCCTATTAATTAGCTGGCACCTTTTCCAAAATATTCTCCTATTAATTAGCTGGCACCTTTTCCAAAATATTCTCCTATTAATTAGCTGGCACCTTTTCCAAAATATTCTCCTATTAATTAGCTGGCACCTTTTCCAAAATATTCTCCTATTAATTAGCTGGCACCTTTTCCAAAATATTCTCCTATTAATTAGCTGGCACCTTTTCCAAAATATTCTCCTATTAATTAGCTGGCACCTTTTCCAAAATATTCTCCTATTAATTAGCTGGCACCTTTTCCAAAATATTCTCCTATTAATTAGCTGGCACCTTTTCCAAAATATTCTCCTATTAATTAGCTGGCACCTTTTCCAAAATATTCTCCTATTAATTAGCTGGCACCTTTTCCAAAATATTCTCCTATTAATTAGCTGGCACCTTTTCCAAAATATTCTCCTATTAATTAGCTGGCACCTTTTCCAAAATATTCTCCTATTAATTAGCTGGCACCTTTTCCAAAATATTCTCCTATTAATTAAATTCTCCACCCTTTTTAATTTTTCTTTTTTAAATTGTGGCTTTAATATACACTTGCGGACAAAAATTCTTGCGTCATATTTTTTCTTACACGTTATTCTTTCAAAAAAAAAAAAGAACAAAAAAAATCAAATTGGCCGCCTGGACCTATTCTTAAAAATTCCCAAAGTGGTTTATGAAGGGGCCACTTCTAAAGAGTGTCTGGTAATTAAACCATAAAATGGGGCTATTACTGTGGATCAAAACAATGCAAGTGGTGAGACACACAGTTATTGGCAATGTCTTTGGGCCTGATGGGTACTGACCTAGGGGCTCCACACACAAACCCTATGGAGGAGGGCCCATGACTCACACATTCACTCGAAAATGGGGACAACGCATTGCAACGCCAAGGGGCCTGTTAAGGCGCCACTGGCACTGGGTACACCGACTCCCTGTAACTACCACCGAAACCAGAAAGAAGCATAGTTGCTTCAAGGTAACAACCCTTGGACCTTTATATACTTTTAAACTGAAAATCTGACAGTTTCTGCAATTTTTCCAGCCCAATATAAACCCTTGACAATAAACACAGTTAAGACGTTTACAACCAGCGTACCGAGTATTCTTTCAGCGGCTTGATTTGGAATGACATTGTTAGCTCCTTGGTTCCCGGGAAATAAGTTATTCGGGGTAATGTTTCTGTTTTGGTCCGTACTGGTAGTGGATCCTTGTTGCTGCATGCAGCTCATTGCATAGGGTAACGTATTGGCGAAGCATTGCAGGTAGTAACATTGCCACAACCATTTATTAACAGCGGCACAGTATTCTTCAGCCGTTTTGTACTCGACGGTTTGATCAGTTGGCGTGGAAGAACTTGGTTTTGTTGATGACTTTGGGTTTCTTCCATCAGCGGAACTTGAACTGGCTGCACCCGCTACGTCTTCAGCTGGTGGGTCCGCCATTTTTAAATGGAACCGTGTTGATTTTAAGCAGACGTGTTCCAATCACTTCCTCCTCAACTCCCCTCCTTGCGCCTCTAATCTATTCCGGCCGCTAGGTGGATATTTGGCGCCACGTTACGAGGAAGTATAGCTTTTAAACTTATAGGGTATTTCGAAAAGGAGGCGCGCACGGCTTCAAGCTTGCCTTTCTCTTTTAGTAAGATAGTAAATAAAAAACTATGGAAGGATTTGCGTAACCTTTTTACGTTGAAATGGTCTATGAGACCAAAGTAGCTTTACACAGATTAGGACGCGTTAGTTTTAGCTTTTATTCGTTATTAGTTAGTTTATTAGTCATAAGTTATTTCGTATTAATTAAAGTCAGAAAAGGTTTTTTTAATCGCTGATTATAACCTACATCAAAAGTCCATTACTTTATTCCATATGGAATAAAGTAATGGACTTTTGCCTACATAGTAGAAAAATTAGTTTGAATTTTCCAAAAAGCCTTGATTGAAATTACAGAAAATACTTATATTGTAAAACTCCTAAATTTCACGTAAAATTTATTATATCTTTCATGCTTATATGGCAAATGTAATTAAAGGTGAATTAGAGTAATTATAGTCTTCATGATAGCTCAAAAGAAACAACAATAAATCCTCAATTAATTAATTAGCGTTTAATCAAAGAGGGTACAAAGAGGAGGAGTAGAAGGCTCGAGTGTTCTCGTTTTTAAAGTTTTCTTCTAAGTTCCATAAGTATGACACTTCCTATACTTCGTAATGCTAGAGACTTACTGAGAGCTAGTTCGAGAACGACAAGCGAGAATTGACTACACTCGGTTAGTTTTGCAGTCCATCTTAATATTTAGTCTATACCAGGCGTCGCTTTACGAGAATCTACGACGTTTCAACTACGTCACTCCATAACAAGCTCTCAGTAACCAGTGACAAACTTATGAAACTCTTATGAACTTATGGTTTCCGGTGTGCGCGCGAATCTTTCTCTGCAATCTTATTGGTTGAAACACGGCGAACCGAATATTATAAGGAAACGAAAGGCGAAACTACAGAGCTTTCAGATGGGATTGTACGTCACACCCTTCCAAGTCTTACCGCTGTTCTGGTAGCCAAATTGGGTGGTTTCAGCTTCATTCCTGCTTTAAACCCACCAATATGGCAGCGTAAATTATGTCACGAGACTCAGCTCCTCCAACTGAAATCTCTCTATACCTTGCCAAAGCTGCTAACTTCAACTCCCCCTCTTTATATACTCCTTAGTATAACCATGGTATAACTGATTCAGGATTACTGTCCTAACCTCTAATAAGCAACCGTATCTATGTCCGTCCGTCCCATGATTTTACTAATTTTTTCGGTGCGTAAAATAACAGTTGTTATTTTCATTCTAATCAGTCTTCACCGTGGTTTTGCCTTTACCGCGTGTATTTCCGGTGATCGGAACTGTTTAATAAATAATTCTAGAGCGTAACCCAACTCATAGAATCGTAGTATAGTGTGTAGTTTAAGCATTTTAAGTTAACCATCCATTTTTAGTTTATTCTTAATTTCAATTAATAAAATGTTATTTCTAAGTAACAAATTACGAACAAAATTCTATTCTTTGTTATATATATTCCCGTTTATGGTCGGTACCATTCACTCAAGCGATCTGTATAACAATGAGGACGTTTTAAAATATAGCGAAGACGATTTTAAAGCCGAAGTACCAAAAAATAATCATTTTATCAAGTTTTTCGCACCATGGTAAGAATCTAATAATTTAATTTTAATGGTAATGATGACGAAATTCAAGGATTACGTGTTATTATACACCCCCCGTAAATTATATTTATACGCTATGTTTGTTATAAACACCCACTTTTGCGTATCAAATTTCAAAAATACATTAATTTCTTTGAAGCAAAGTAGAAAAATCACCCAATATTTTTTAACCGTAAACATCCTAAATTAACTTTCGTGCTAAAATTTTTGTAGCTTTGATTTTCCCAAATTTTGATTTAACCTCGTGTATTAATATTCCCAAATTCGTAATTCTTACCCTGATATTATAACTTTCCCAAATTCGTAATTCGTACACTGATATTTAAAGTTTCCCAAATTTTAAATTCGAACCCTGATATTTAAAGTGTCCCAAATTTGAAATTCGTACCCTGAATCCCTGATATTTAAAGTGTCCCAAATTTGAAATTCGTACCCTGAATCCCTGATATTTAAAGTGTCCCAAATTTGAAATTCGTACCCTGGATCCCTGATATTTAAAGTGTCCCAAATTTGAAATTCGTACCCTGAATCCCTGATATTTAAATTTTCCCAAATTTCAAATTAGTACCCTGATATTTAAATTTTGCCGAATTTCAAATTCGTACCCTGATATTTAAATTTTCCCAAATTTTAAATTCGTACCCTGATATTTAAATTTTGCCGAATTTCAAATTATTACCCTGATATTTAAATTTTCCCAAATTTCAAATTATTACCCTGATATTTAAATTTTCCCAAATTTCAAATTCGTACCCCGATATTTAAATTTTCCCAAATTTCAAATTCGTACCCCGATATTTAAATTTTCCCAAAATTTCAAATTCGTACCCCGATATTTAAATTTTTCCAAAATTTCAAATTCGTACCCCGATATTTAAATTTTTCCAAAATTTCAAATTCGTACCCCGATATTTAAATTTTTCCAAAATTTCAAATTCGTACCCCGATATTTAAATTTTTCCAAAATTTCAAATTCGTACCCCGATATTTAAATTTTCCCAAATTTCAAATTCGTACCCTGATATTTAAATTTTCCCAAAATTTAAATTCGTACCCTGATATTTAATTTTCCCAAATTTCAAATATATACCCTGATATTTAAATTTACCCAAATTTCAAATATATACCCTGATATTTAAATTTACCCAAATTTCAGATATATACCCTGATATTTAAATTTACCCAAATTTCAAATTCTTAACCTACGATTATAATTTTCCCAGATTTTGGATTCATACCCTGATAATTTAATTTTCCCAAATTTTAATACCAAACATTTCAATGTTCTTAAATTCGGGAGCTATGTAAAATGTTTCCTTATAAAATTTATTCTAAATTACCATCATATTTTAATCTTCCTAATTTTCATTTGTTATAATCCTAATATTATAATATCCCCAAAATTATTTTTTTTTTAATTTCCTAATATTAACTTGCGTATTTATATTTACTTTTTTAACAGGTGCGGCCATTGCAAGAGATTAAACCCCATATTTTCCGAGTTGGCAGAAAAAAATAAAAACGCGAATAATATCGTTATAGCAAAAGTCGATTGCACGACAGATACGGCTTTATGCGCCGAACACGGAATTACGGGATATCCAACGTAATTTACGATTTACTACTGAAATATTTTATCCATCTGCAATACTAAAACAACGTGTACTCTTTTCATAGCCTCATGTTTTTTAAAGTTGGATCAAACGAAGGAACAAAATACAGAGGTTCCAGGGATTTAGCGTCTCTGCAAGCTTTCATAGAAGAGAGTTTGGGCAATGAAAAAGTACCTCCACCAGTTTATTTAATAGAGTAGTGGCACTCCATGTTAATTTCTCATAGAGCGTAACGTAGCCAAAGGCAGGGAGGTGCCATTACTCTATAAGTTCATACGAAAATTTAAAATTAATTAAAATTATTCATTTAAAAAGGTACAAGCATCTAAGCCATCTGATATCCCTAAACCTCAAAAGGGCCTTACAGTTTTAACTGATGAAGATTACGAGAAAGTAACAGCGCATGGGCATCATTTTATCAAATTCTACGCACCATGGTACCTCAATTTATGATATTTAAGGGGGAGGAGGGTAAAACACGTAGTTCTGATGTCATTTTAGTTCAATAGTGATGTAGCATAAAATTTCTGACATAGTTAGGACCATCGGTGATTTTTTGTTAGCTTTCTTTAAAGGAAAGCGCGGCTCCATGATCACCCCTAGCATTCTGGCTAATCTTCTGCACACGAATTTTACCTTGCCAAAGGCAGGAACCAATCAGACCTAATGCATTAGTTCCCATTGGTTCCTGCCTTTGGCTTAACTAGCCTTCAGCAAGCTTAGCCACTTTGTAGCAGAAAAGCCATCTATAAGGAGCATCAACGGAGCCGCGCTTTACTTTAAATAAATGGTGCTCTGTGGCCCTTAAAATGGCGACAAGATCCCTAAAAGTTGTGCAGTGGCCCTAAAAATGGAGGCAAGATCCCTAAAAGTTGTGCAGTGGCCCTCAAAATGGAGGCAAGATCCCTAAAAGTTGTGCAGTGGCCCTCAAAATGGAGGCAAGATCCCTAAAAGTTGTGCAGTGGCCCTTAAAATGGAGGCAAGATCCCTAAAAGTTGTGCAGTGGCCCTTAAAATGGAGATAACATCCCTAAAAGTTGTGCAGTGGCCCTTAAAATGGAGACAAGATCCCTAAAAGTTGTGCAGTGGCCCTTAAAATGGCGACAAGATCCCTAAAAGTTGTGCAGTGGCCCTTAAAATGGAGGCAAGATCCCTAAAAGTTGTGCAGTGGCCCTTAAAATGGAGACAAGATCCCTAAAAATTGCGCAGTGGCCCTTAAAATGGAGACAAGATCCCTAAAAGTTGTGCAGTGGCCCTTAAAATGGAGACAAGATCCCTAAAAGTTGTGCAGTGGCCCTTAAAATGGAGACAAGATCCCTAAAAGTTGTGCAGTGGCCCTTAAAATGGAGACAAGATCCCTAAAAGTTGTGCAGTGGCCCTTAAAATGGAGACAAGATCCCTAAAAGTTGTGCAGTGGCCCTTAAAATGGAGACAAGATCCCTAAAAGTTGTGCAGTGGCCCTTAAAGCGGAGACAAGATCCCTAAAAGTTGTGCAGTGGCCCTTAAAATGGAGATAAGATCCCTAAATAGTCTCTGTGGCCCTTAAAATGGCGACAGGCTCTATTTATTTATACATTAACAGTTACTAGTCCGTTTAGAGGCATTTTTAGTTAGGGTAAATGGCGCTAGATGTCGCTACCGACTCAAGTGAATCAAGCCTGACACATGGTAGCCAACTTTCAGGGGTGTAATTTAAAAACCTACCACAACACGCAATAATTAACTTAATCTTAAGATATTTAAATTCAATTCTGGTTAATTTATATTAATTACAGTTAGATTAACCAGTTACTAATGTTATTTACAAATATTCAGGTGTAAACATTGCCAAATTCTAGCGCCAGTATGGGAAGATTTAGCCATGACATTTCAACATGACAATTCCGTTACTATATCTAAAGTATACTGAAATTATTTTAATTTACATTAAGCAAATTTTAACTAATTTTAATTGAGAATACGTTTAAGGTTGATTGCACAGTTAACAGAGCAGCTTGTACCGAAATGGAAGTTAAAGCTTTCCCAACTCTTCTTTGGATAGTCGATGGCAAAAAAGTAATATTAAATCATTGCGTTAATTTTTCATAATTAATTAATTAACCCCTTCGTTTAATTATTTTAAAGGTTGATAGATATCAAGGTGGTCGAACTCATGAAGAATTAAAAGCATATGTAGTCCAAATGCAACAAGCTCAAAACGAAGCGTCAAAAACATCGGAAGATGGAAAAATATTAGATCAAGAAGAAGATCAAGTGGTAAGTATAAAAATAAACATAGATAATTGCGTCATAATTTCAGTTAAAGTTTAAACATGGATAAAGAATGCGCGTGAGGAAATTTGTTTTCACGCTATAGGATCGGCATGCAACTCCCTATCTCGAACGACAGCTTATTCTGTATATACTCTGTTACAACATCGGTTGTCAGCACGCGCAAAGCTAGGTTTCTGTGTAATCTAGCCTTGCGCGTGCTGACAAGAGACAAAAAACTTCAGGATATTTTAAACGATATTAAATCCTGAAGATCCTGAAGTTTTTTGTCTCTTGTCAGCACGCGCAAGGCTAGATTACATAGAAACCTAGCTTTGCGCGTGCTGACAACCGATGTTGTAACAGAGTGTATACAGAATATTCTGTCGCCCGAGATAGGGAGTTGCATGCCGATCCTATAGCGTGAAAACAAATTTCCGCACGCGCATTCTTCATCCATGGTACGTTTAAACAAAACTTTTCAACATATAGCCAGCTCCCATTTTGGTGTTAAATTCAGACAACTTTGACTCTTCTGTTAGTAAAGGCGTAACTTTTGTTAAATTTTACGCTCCATGGTAAGACCCATCTAACTTTAGTCGCTTGATAAACATTTTAATTATCATTTGTCCTTACAGGTGTGGACATTGCCGAATGCTGGCCCCAACTTGGGAAGACTTGGGTCGTAAATTTATGGGTAAAAGAGGAATTAAAATAGCCGATGTAGATTGTACTCAAGAAGATTCGCTTTGCGAAAACCAAAAGGTTAATTTAAGGACATTAGGATAATTTGCATAGCTTCTTATCTCATAATACGTTTAGGTTGAAGGCTACCCTACGCTAATTATATTCCGTAACGGTGAAAAGCTTCAAGAGTATCAAGGCTCGAGAGAATTGGAGGATTTATATAACTTTGTACAAGAAAATGTTGTCCATGATGAACTTTAAGTTCCGAAACTTAAGTCTAGTCTTACGTTTACTAAAGTCATTAATATTTGTTCCTTTCCAATAAATAAACATTTATAAAAGCTATGCTACTATTCCATCATTTCCATTAATATCTTGATAACATTATCATACCAATGTAGGATCGCGTTAAAATTTACAAATTACAAACACTTAAGGAGTGATAAGCCTAATTAATTTTCAACATAATTTCAAAAGCCATTGGCTTCAGGTTTAGGTAAGGTTTCGCAACAATACAAAATGGCTGCCATTAATACACCCACATGGAGTATATCGCCTAGGCTTAGGTTTAGTAAATGTATTTTACATCGAAAAATATCTCACCTAAAGATGGCTTCTCGCTCCAAAACGTTTCTTCTTTGAGAGAATAAATTAACTCGCGACTGATAATTTGATTAAACCGTTGATTAATTCAGATTTAGTTGATGCCTTCCTCTACCACGCCATCAAAACTTGAAAGAGCGTACTGAATCAACTAAAAAGGGAAAACAACGAACGGTCACTCGGTTTCTAAGTTCTAACCGGCCATACGCGTGCGTCGTTGCGGGTCTCGTTAAGATCACGTGACAGTCCCATGGCGAGGGCGAGACCATGGATGAAGGATGCGCGTGAGGAAATTTGTTTTCACGCTATAGGATCGGCAACTCCCTATCTCGAACGACAGAATATTCTGTATATACTCTGTTACAACGTCGGTTGTCAGCACGCGCAAAGCTATTTCTCTATGTAACGTAGCTTTGTACGTGCTGTCAAGAGACAAAAAACTTCAGGATCTTCAGGATTTAAAATATCCGCGAGTTTTTTAGCTCGAGTGCACGGACCTCTAGGCCTAGTTTCAAATACGTGTAGTAGGCTGTAGGTAATTTCACACGTATTTGAAACTAAGGTCTAGAGGTCTGTGCACTCGAGCTAAAAAACTCGCGGATATTTTAAATCCTGAAGATCCTGAAGTTTTTTGTCTCTTGACAGCACGTACAAAGCTACGTTACATAGAGAAATAGGTTTGCGCGTGCTGACAACCGACGTTGTAACAGAGTGTATACAGAATATTCTGTCGCTCGAGATAGGGAGTTGCCTATCCTGTAGTGTGAAAACAAATTTCCTCACGCGCATCCTTCATCCATGGCGAGACCATGGAGGAAAACTCCTTTCTCTATGGCGAGACGCAGAGTGAATATAGACCAAGTAAAGAACTAAGGCTAAACCCGTTATGAACCATAGATATAGTAAAACTATAAAGGGTCTAGATCCACTTCGCTGGCTTAGGCTTAACGAAAAAACGCGGAAGGGGCAACGAGCAGACAGCCGCTATTTTCTGGGGGTAGCCGTATAAAACGCCATCTATCGGTGACAAATTAGCGGCCAAAATTGGAACTATCATAAGGATGAGTGGCACTCTATGTTAACTCCCTATAGGGCATAATAAGTCAAACCCTAGGAGATGCCATTACTCCATTTTATACGAGCTAAGAGCGGAAAAACGTATTTTATAAATTTTACACCTGTAAAATCTTTTAAAAAACACTTGGAACTTGTATTTCTACTTACTTTCGAGGAAATACCACCGTTTTCTGAAGGTAAGAGTCTTTTTTTATACATTTATTAGTAATAAAAACATTTAAGGCGAGCTAAGCCTTGGTCATGGCCATAATCAGAAGTAAATATTTACTTCTGCCACAATGTGGAAGTAGATTTGGAAATGGAGTAATGGCATCTCCGAGGGTTTGACTTATTATGCCCTATAGGGAGTTAACATAGAGTGCCACTCATTCTTATGATAGTTCCAATTTTGGCCGCTAATTTGTCCCCGATAGATGGCGTTTTATACGGCTACTCCCAGAAAATAGCGGCTGTCTGCTCGTTGCCCCTTCCGCGTCGACCTCCCATTGAATTGTGTATCTACCCTTTTAATATATCTATGTTATGAACACGCCATTTTCAATCATTATTGCGCAGAGTCAATATAGTTCAAGTAAAGAACTAACGCTAATGATATGCCTACTCTCCATTTTTTTTTCCATCAATTCTGAAAGTGTAAGGAAAACTACAAGCAAATTTTTTTAACCAAAACAATAGGTTAAACAAAAACTGAAGGGAATATAGCCTTAGATTTATTTATTTATTTATTGAACACTGTTCGTGAAGCCAGCAGAGTGGCTTGTGTACGAACATCGGATACAAAATGAGATGTAAAACAGATTAAAACAATGTAATGAAATGAAATAAAGTACAATTACTATATTTTAATACTTAAAGATTGCAATAATAGGAACCAAAACAATTTTTATTTTAACATACAAAAATGGATGAAATGTTATAAATGTTACACCGCAATGATGAGTAACACGATTACTCTCTGTGGGAAGGACCAGGGGCGTCCAAATCAAGGGGCCCTCCAAGCATTGGATTATAAAAACGGGCAACCTCTTCCAAAAAGGCCAAAAAAATTTGTTTATTTTCTTTCTTGGCCCACGATGTAAACATGTACATTGCCAAGTATTTAGCACAAAGAGACCCATTTCTATCCTTTCTTGACATATCTGACTTTGCTCGCGAAAACGAACCTTTAGTCTTAGAACTTAGCGGACAATCCTTAAAGCGAATCGAGTGCTTTAATTCAAGCTTTTCTAGGCACTCTTGGTCCAATGATCTTTTGTAACGCCAATGATTTGCCGATATAGTAGTTTCGGGCAAAACCCAAGACTCGATAATTGGTACGCTCGTTGCAAAGTCACGTTTTTCGATTGGAACCAGGAAATATTTCCCACTTCCACGCTCAAACCCACCCAGAACCCATTGTTCCTCAAATTTATTTCTATAAACCCCAGCACGGTTATGTCTTATTTCAAACTTTGATTCGTCAAGTTCAACGTACTTGCCCTCACCTCCTACGCATTGGCTTTTGCGAAGCATAGCGTTGTAGGCAGCTTGGCAGCAAAGCATATGCAAATCGAAAATGTTTTTTTCTGATAATCCAAGTTGCGCGCAAATAAAATGATTCGGCCTGGCATGGAACACGAAGTAATAAACTATTAATAAAATTTGACGAAAAGAAAGTTCCGAATTGGCGAAAAAAGATCCATTTCTGACGCTCTTAGTTGTATGACACGCCTTGGTGGCTTTAGACTTAGCCCATTTTCTCATCCCATAGCAGCACCATGTAAATCCATCAATGTTTTCTTCGACACTAATAAGTGTCATGTCTCCTTGGCACTTGTCACATTTTTGACTCGTTGCCAACAGATTTATGTGTTGAAGCCATCGTAAGGTCCTTCTCTTGTTTTTACATAGATCGTGGATTGTAAATGAAGTTATGTTTTCCAAAAACTCATCTCTCGCAGAATCTTCCGAAGATGAATTTGACATTTTCAAAAGTAAGAAGTAACCGCAAAATGTTAACGGCGACGCGCAAATAAATGAAAGAAAGAGTTTTCCGAAAGATTTTCTTGTTTTTTAAGTATTTCTAAGATAAGATATAGGCCTAACAAAAACCATCTGGAATTTGAACAAAAGACAGGAAATTGGCAAAAAAAAAGAAAACAAGAAGGCCAATGGGCTGGGCACATAATAGTAGCCACATTGTACCGTAATAACAGGCGAACAGAACATTTGATCTAAGGCCATTAAACGCAGGGTCTTAGATTTGAGCTAAGACCATTAAACGCAGGGTCTTAGATTTGAGCCAAAACCATTAAACGCAGGGTCTTAGATTTGAGCCAAAACCATTAAACGCAGGGTCTTAGATTTGAGCCAAAACCATTAAACGCAGGGTCTTAGATTTGAGCCAAGACCATTAAACGCAGGGTCTTAGATTTGAGCTAAGACCATTAAACGCAGGGTCTTAGATTTGAGCTAAGACCTAGAGATGGGCCGATACCAGTTTAAACCGATACCGATATGATCCGATACTTGGGAAACCGATACGTACCGATACCGATATGATCCGATACTTGGGAAACCGATACGTACCGATACCGATATTTTACCCGATCCTTCGATTAAACCGATATCAAACCGATACCTATATGGTATCGGTATCGGCCCATCTCTATAGATGATTCTCGATCCAATTTCGGTACTTGAGACTATAAAACTGGCTTATCATACGAAAAACCCATTTTAGACACTAGTAACGTTATCAAAAAATAGATGAAAAACTGTGCTGCCTCAGAGTTTAGGTCTTAAGTATTTATTTTCTTCAAAAAATATCGGGTAGAAATATCGGTTCATTTTTAACCGATACCGATATATCGGTTAAAGCCAAATATCGGTACCGATACCGATATGGTATCGGTATCGGCCCATCTCTACTAAGACCATTAAACGCAGGGTCTTAGATTTGGGCCAAAACCATTAAACGCAGGGTTTTAGATTTGAGCTAAGACCATTAAACGCAGGGTCTTAGATTTGAGCTAAGACCATTAAACGCAGGGTCTTAGATTTGAGCTAAGACCATTAAACGCAGGGTCTTAGATTTGAGCTAAGACCATTAAACGCAGGGTCTTAGATTTGAGCTAAGACCATTAAACGCAGGGTCTTAGATTTGAGCTAAGACCATTAAACGCAGGGTCTTAGATTTGAGCTAAGACCATTAAACGCAGGGTCTTAGATTTGAGCTAAGACCACTAAACACAGATGGACTGGAATGGAGATAAGGCGTGTGGTTCTTTTAGGGCAGCGCCTCATGAGCGCCACGCCGCGACCAATATTGAAACTTAATGGTCTTAGCATGAACTACCTTTGACAGTGCTAAAATTATTACCCGTAGCCCACACGATCGGTTAAACTTCGTCACATTCCATTGAACCTAACCATTTCTTCAAGCTCCCTTTAAAACACTGACGAAGGAACATGTATGTATTCAAGATGGATTTGGTGTACAGTTGCGATGCCGGGGGTTTGGTCAGCAGGATGTAGCGAATCAAGGTTGGCCCACAGATAAGGTCCAAAAAGGGTCCCGTATTTTTAGGGATGACAGACGTCAGGGGGAGAGCCCAAATTTTTAGCCTACGTGGAAAAAACCCTTGCGCCATTGTTGACATATATTCATGGACCCGGAGAGCATTCATAGAACTCAAAGAGAAAAACATTCACCACGTCACCTTCTTACCTACTACACGGTAGCTACTTGCATTCTCGTTTCGAAAAGTCTAAAATTACCACGTTGAGGAAATCGTACCACATTCCAACTGGCTATGGCTAAGTAACCACCACCACCACTACTACTACTACAACTACGACTGGCACTACCACTTCCATCGCACGACAAACTAATAGTTATATCCTAGATATCTATCACGCGATGCAGCTAATAATAAGAGTCCTTCCAAAGTGGAAATCAACATGTGAAGAATGCAGATATAGACCATTTCGGAAACTACATACAGAGAAACCAAGACACAGGAGCGAGGCCGACATTGGGGTATTCTCTCTCGCGCCAAGAAGCAACGCCAGACGGTGCCCGACCCGAGTTCACTACACACGGACGGCTAATTAACTCGCACTGCCTCTAGCGGCGCTTCTTGACGAGAGGAAGAATACCTCAATGGGTCCTCCTCCCTGTGTGTTGGTTTCTCTGTATCCAATTCCCGAAATTGACTATTCAAAAGTCAAAATCTTTCCACTGTAGCTAGAAAAGATACCAAGAGGGGGTCGAAAGATGGGAAGAAATAGCTTCTACTCAGCAAAAATTAATACCAGAGTGGTGACAGGGGGCGGAGTTTCAACCTAAGTGCCAAAGACAAAGTGCCTATTTCGTAGATTTTAAGATACAAGTTTCGCGTCTTGAATTAAAAACAAATATTTTCTTGCTAAATTATCACTATAGCATAACAGTTAAATCCAATAATGTTAGGAATAATACATACAACTGGATTGATTAGTTAAGTGATTAATTAAGTTTAATTAGAACTGGGGTAATTATCCTATTTCTGGCAGAACAAAGCGCAATAAAAGTTTTTTTAATTGACGTTTGCTCTTTAGTGCGTTCCTCGTAAGTCAACGTTATTTAAACGGCAACTTCTTTAATTATCACTATTATCCAAATTTTAATGATGGGTGCCATTTTGGATTGCCGACACAAAAAAGGGGCTACCATGAGTCATGACCGTATAAGCGTAGCGAGTCGCGTAAGGAAAGTACACTATAACGGGTACTAATTAGTATTTTTCATGCTAACACTTTTCAAATCAAAAAGTGAATGTAAAATAAATACTCTTTATCTGGGCCCTCACGTGCTCTTTTGAAAATAATGGAATTTTCATGATAAAATATTTTGGGAAGGAATTTTGGTGAAAAAACTATGATAAGCAATATTTTTTTAAATAATTTATGTTTCACAATTGTCACAATCATGTCTCTAAACTTAAAAATATCAGTATCTGCCACTTCAGTCATTTAATTTTGTTCCCTTATCCTTAACGGTTTCTAGTCTTTGTCCACTAAGATAGTTTTTACCTCTCCGTGTGACGTAGTCCAGGAGAGGTTCTGTAACGGCCGTGTCTGTGTGTGTGTCTGTGTGTCTGTGTGTCTGTCCGTTGTTACACCCACGTGACCGCGTTCGCAGTTTCCAAATCGGAGCAAACGTGTTCGCCATTTCCGAACTGCATTCACAGTCACGGAAACGGCTCCTCTACTTGAGTTCTCACACCACCATCTTCTGGTCCTCGTCCATTCCACTTGGACACCAGTCTGTACATACTGGCTACTAATCACCACCATCTTCTGGTCTTTGTCCAACCCACTAGGACACCAGTCTGTACATACTGGCTCCTAAACACCACCATCCACTGGTCTTCCGTCTATTCCACATAGACACCAATCTGTATCATTGGCTTCTAACACCACCATCCACTGGTCTTCCGTCTATTCCACATAGACACCAATCTGTATCATTGGCTTCTACTCCATTATCATCGTTTGGTTTTAGGATATACGCGGCGATCAGCTAGGGTTACGAGAAACGTCTAGCCTCCCTAAGGTGGGATCGCCACCAAAGGTTTTCGCAATTGCGCTTTTTCCTTACTATTATAATGGAAACGAATCGTATATATACCCCAAAATTTGAAGAAAGTGGGCAAGAGGGGTACCCTTCACTTTAAACGTCAATATTAGCAAAGTTTGAGATGATAATAGGTATAACGTTATTTTAAACGATTTAACTATTATTAATGTTAATTATTGAAGATTAAAATAATTAAAAATAATTATATTTATTTAAATATTAAAGATAAACCTCTCGTGCAAAGAGAGAGATTATCATCGCCTCCTATATCTACCAAGGCCCGTGCATGCGATATATTTCATTCATTGCCTCCTATATCTATCAAGGCCCGTGCATTGCGATATATTTTTCAAAACAACAACCAAAATGGGAAGCTCCTCTCAGAAACATAATAATTTCTTTTCTCTGTATATGAAATGAAAATATGGATAATATTGCGCTCCTTCTTTAATGGTATCAATCTTTGCCTGTCTATTAATATTTTACGTAGTAGTAATACGTTTTTAGCGAAGTCTAGAGAGGATAAACATAAGTGAGATTGTTTCGGAAAACAAATACTGCTTCCACTAATGGGTTTATACTCCTTGTTACTCTTGTTGTCTGTGTGTGTCCGTCCATTGTTACACTAGTGCGTCGCGTTAGCAGTTAGCCTTGTGTTGATGTGTTAAGAAATCATACAGAACCTTAATATTCCCTTTTTCCATAATATAAAGTGAATATGTGGAAGTATTTTTCGTAATTATGATGCATTTAGTACTTTTGTAGCTTTAAAGCTCTGTTTCATTTTGATATTCCAAAGATGTTTTTTTAATATTGTTATTTGAAATGGCTGTTTATATATTGCTTAAGCTATACTACATCAGTATATAGAATAATCCTTGGTTTAGTGATTTCATGAAGCAAACTAAGACCTAGACTCCGGCGCGTATAACAAGTATTATCCGCAATAGGCTTAGTGAAACAAAGAGTAAATAATTGAGGCTTTGATTTTCGTGTCTGAAATGAACAGACATCAACGTTTCAGAGTGAGCCGAAAGTTAAATACACTCTTAAATAATAATAATAAGATTAGTAAAAGGGCTAATGGTAAACGGGTAGTATCTACAGACTTATTATTCTCTTTATGGTGCGCATTGACTATTAGTGCGTCTAGCTACAATTTAGCTTTGGTGTAATTTAACGTTAACATTCATGTTGGCAAACTAAGAATATTGTTGAGGTGAGACGAGACGATAGTGTTTACACTGCAAACCAGTTGTGAATGTAGCTTTCAGAATATAGGGTAAACAGCTGAAGCGTAGACTTCATTTCCTGTTCTTTTCCCCATTGACTGATTTCCATGTGTCCAAGATTTATCCTTATTGGATGTGAAATGTCGCCTGCTTTACTGTACATTCGCTATGTTTGGAATACTGCTTCAATATTTCGTAAATTTTTACTTCAAAAAAGTGAAATAATTCCATATCTAGGTAAATACGTTTGTAGTAGTAGACCTCTTGACACGGAGAGGTAATATTTTGGTTTTCCCAACTTGTTACCTCTCCGAGTGACGTATGTCACGGAGAGGTTCTAAAATCGACAGGCATGTCTGTGTGTGTGTGTCAGGCTGTTGTTATTGACTTACACCCCAGGGGACCGCGTTCGCAGTTTCCGAATCGAAGCAAATGTGTTCGCTATTTCCGGACCGCATTCACAGTTCCCGGAAAATTCAAAACTTGAGGCTATCCACAATTCAACTGGCCACTATTACTTCATCTGACTAGTCAAATGTCCATTCCACATGAACACCACTCTGTGTTCATTGGCTTCTAACACCACCATCTTCTGGGTGTTGTTTTTGTCTATCCCACATAGACACCAGTCTGTACTTACTGGCTTCTTACACCACCATCTTCTGGTCATTGTCCATCCCACATGGACACCAGTCTGTACACACTGGCTTCTAACACCACCATCTTCTGGTCTTTGTTTTTATCCATCCCACATGGACACCAGTCTGTACACACTGGCTTCTAACACCACCATCTTCTGGTCTTTGTTTTTATCCATCCCACATGGACACCAGTCTGTACTTACTGGCTTCTAACACCACCATGTTCTTGTCATTGTCCATCCCACATGGACACCAGTCTGTACACACTGGCTTCTAACACCACCATCTTCTGGTCTTTGTTTTTGTCCATCCCACATGGACACCAGTCTGCACACCTGGCTTCTACTCCATCGTCATCGCTGGGTTTAAGACATTCGCGGCGATCAGCTAGGGTTATGAGAAACGTCTAGCCTCCCTAGGGTGGGGTTTCCACGATAGGTTTTCGCAATTGCGGTTGTTCTTGTTTATAGCTGTAGTTCGACACCCTTATATACTACCTATCTGAGTAAGGCGAAGCAACCGGCGTATGCTTCATTTCAAACGCCAATATTAGTCAAGTCTCTCAAGAATGTTCAATTGTTCTTTTTTAAAACGATGTAACGTTCAATAAGGCGAATAACTAACGAAGAAAAAATTAAATATTAATTGTATTTATTTTAATATTTAAGATAATCTTGTTTCTCAATTCAAAATTAATACGGAAAGAGTTAAAAAGCAGTCTATGTTTTTGTCTGTGTGTGTCCGTCCGTTGTTACAGTAGTGCGCTGCGTTAGAAGTTCGTTTTGTTTTGATGTGTAAAGAAATCCTACAGAACCATAATATTCCCTTTATCCTTAATATAAAGTGAATATGTGGAAATATTTTTCGTAATTATGATGCATTTAGTACTTTTGTAGCTTTAAAGCTCTATTTCATTTTGATATTCCAAAGATTTTTTTTTAATATTACTATTTAAAATGGATGTTTATATATTACTTAAGCTATACTTAAAGTGACCATACGTCCCGGTTTAGCCGGGACAGTCCCGTTTTGTTAAACTTTGTCCCGGTGTCCCCGAAGAATGCCTCGGGACACTAAAAAGTCCCGTTTTCTGGAAATTGTCCCAGGTTTGATTATCGCGCGGTATATGTAATTATGTAGTCTGCTAAATATTTCTTCAAATCTGTGAACAATGTCAAGGTGACTTGTGTAGTTTTTCTAGTGACGAGTGAGTCTTCTTTTATTCAAAATGCCTAAACGCAAACTAACCTTCAAAAGAGTTAAGCGCCAAGTTTATCAAAATTTAGCTCTTTCATCGAGAACAAATTTATAGACAGCGATATTGCGGAGCTCGCTTCGCTCGCTCTGAATTTTTTATACATAATATTTTCAATAGGCTTTGCTTTTCAAAGTAAAATCCGATTAGTTTAAGCTAAAATAGGTTTACCTATGAGGATTTTTAGTACTATATTTCCTATAAAAACACTTTCTTTTCAATAATATCATAATTCATATTTTCTATTAGGAATTAAAATTTTTGGCTGAGCTCCCTGGTGTTGCCTTGGGCCCCAGCCCCCCTGAGAAAATCAATGATCGGCGCCCCTGCTTAAAATCATCACCAGACCTCCATAAACAAATCTGTGCTTCAGAAAAATATAAGAAAGACAATATCAACCCTTAGAAAAATCTTAGTTGTGTTTACTTCAATCCTAATTTTAGTTTGTTTCTAGTGTTTCCAAGCCGTCCCGGTTTGGGGTAAAAAATAAATGGTCACTTTAGCTATACTACATCTGTTTATAGCATAATCCTTTCTAAAGTGAATACAAGCACAACGCCACTATGTTGGTCAAATGAACTTTTATTTGTAAAGAGGCCTAGTGAACCAAAAAGTAAACGCTTGGGTTTTGTTTTCGTTTCTGTAATGCAGAGACATTAACGGTTCAGAGTGAGCCGAAAGTTAAATACACTTTTAAATAATTAGGTTTAGATTTTATGATCATGGTGGAAATCTGGGTCGCGTTCAGCAGAGCCCAACGCTGTTAGCAGTGTCCTACATAACGGGATTTTATTTTTGAATTTTGACGTCACGGCGCTGAGCTAGCGCGGTCTTCAAAGAAAATAGTCGGCTTTTTGGATAACGTGACGTAATACGCGTAGTTCTCAGCTTGGCGAAAAAACCATGGAGGAATTAATACAAATAGCTCTATGGGACTCTAGCTATTTAATTGGCGTGAAAGTGAAACTAGTTGATCACGCGAGAATTTTAAGAGATATGTTAGCTTCTAATTTTAATTATAAAAGTTGTTATCTATCTCTATAAATATGTTATCATACAATTTTTGTTAAGCCTTGGTACCTTGCACGCTTTACTGCGCTAGCGTCATATATAAAACGCCGATGACCGGAGAAAAGCTATGACGACAGAGCTCACCGGTAAACATTTCCAAAATCCGCTGTCTTTTTTGGTGAGCTGTGCTGAACGCAGCCCAGACCAGTGAAAGGTCTGATCGTAATCGGATAATAGCTTCGTGTTTTCATGCTTTTTATGGTACGCATTTACTTTCAGTGTGTGTAGCCACAAATAAGCTTTGGTGTTATGTAACGTTAACAGTCATGTTGACAAACTAAGAAAATCGTTGAGGTGAAACGAGAGAATAGTGTTTATATGGCAACCCTGTTGTGAATATGGCTTTGAACATAGAGGGCATACAGTTGAGGAGTAGAAAATTGGGCCTTTACAAACACGTAAAGGTAATATCCCTCCAAAGTTTTATCTCTTCATTTCCCGTTTTTCCCCCATCGGATGATTTTAATGTGTACAAGTATATCATTATTGGATGTAAAATGTCGTCTGATTTACAGTATATTTGCTATGCTTTGTATACTGCTTTAATATTTCATAAATTTTAACTTAAGAAACATTTCCATATCTGGGTAAATAAGTTTGTAAGTAGTCGTCTTGACTCGGAGAGGTAATATTTTGGTTTTCCCAACTTGTTACTAATTGTATTTGATATTAGCTATTAGAAGTAGTTGACCAGGGGGCTTTTTGGGAACAATGAAACTAAGAAAATAGATATGTCAGTTTGCTCCGTTGAGAAACCACTTCCATTGGTCACGTGACCCAAAAATATCTACCGCCAGACTCAAAATTCGGTCGTAGTGTGAACGGACTACCGCCGGGGTCCGGCGTTAAGTTCAAACAGGGGTATATGAGCTGGATTGGAAATTTTGAGGGAGGACTTCCGGGCTGCGGCACCATAACTCTCCCAGTGTACCTCGCGCACGCCCCTATTTTTCGGCAGGCGATTGTTAAGTGCTGCCACGTAGCGCTATTGTATTTTAAGACAGATTTCGTACTGTACAACCTTACCTAAATGCTGAGGGTGCTGGGCGGACTTCGGTGCCGTAGGTGGGCGTATAGAGGCAACGTTATAGGTATGGGGTTGCCACTCCATGTCTCTCTCCTTCAAGGTTCAAATTTCTACCGTTGGCTACCTGATGCCCGTCGGTATTTTTCGGTCGAGTGGGTATCTAGCTCAATACAAGGCGTAAGCCAATGGTCTTTTACCAGTTCAACCACATCATCTCCAAGTACTGGTGCTGTATAAGTGGCGCTTTTCCACGACCATCGTCAAAAATGGCGGCTCATTCTTTATGGAATAACGTCCGCGCATTTCAAACGATTTTACTAATATTTAGTACACTGTTTCCCCATACAATAGACATTTTTGGTCCTCCATTTGCCACCATTTATAGAAGTAAAAAAATGTTCCGACGGACAACACCGGATGCCTTTGCTGCTAGTTTGGTATATATTCTAATTATCAACGGATGAAGTTTAGTTCCTCTTTATAATAAAAATGAATCATGGGATGTCCGTCGATTACTACTTTTCTTATATCTAACTAAACATGATTCATAAATCAGAAAATAAACCAGAATTTCCTTGATGGCATCATAAGTTCATAACATATGTTCCATAAGTTTGTCGCTGGTTAAAGAGAGCTTGTCATGAAGTGATATAGGTGGAACGTCATAGATTCTCGTAAAGCGACGCCTGGTGAGGCGCTGTCAAAGGCTTAATACAGACTGAATAAGAAGATGGACTGCAAAACCGAGTGTAGTCAATTCTCGCTTGTCGTTCTCGAACTAGCTCGAGCTGTAAGTCTCTAGCGTTACAAAGTATAGGTAGTGTTATACTTATGGAACATCTCTTATTACTTTATGATGGAATGAATATATAAGCCGGTGGTTTTAGTATGAAAATCACAAACAATCAAATAACCATGAGAACTATACTGGAAAAATCGCTTATAATTCTAATTTTACTATCGTCTTTAATAAAGCCGCATAGGCAAGACGATATAGCTTTGAATGTTGAAAATGTAAATGAGACCCAGAAATTTGACAATAATAGCGTAGCCGTAGTAGAATTTCTTCAAGATTGCAAAACCTGCGCTATTGTATCTACTTTGAAGGGCAGTTTGGAATCGACAGAAAGCGTAGTAGTGATTATGCAAGATTTTATTTACAATGCAAAGCTGAAACTGGGAGAACTAGAGCGTAAGTAGATATCATTCAATTTTTAATTATGTAGCATAATTTATTTCAATGACATTGTAGAACTGTCTTGCGAGTCCCCCACGAAAGAAAGGAGTAAAGTAGAGCTCGAAAAATCCAAATCAGCATGCGCTTCGCTGGTATCAAACTGTTACGAAGTTAAGGACAAGCTACATTTCCGTGTAAGTGGAATTTATCGCGTTTGGCCTCGTTATCTGAATCGATCTATCGAAGTATTTTGCGACATGGATACGACAACTGGAGGATGGACGGTAAGTGTAATCAAAATTATATAGATATAAAAACGAAAAGTACGCTTCATTAATAATGAGAAGCAAACTATCCCCCTCCTCTCAACCCCCCTACACGAGTTTACCAATCAGGGAACAACTTCCTGACGCGAGGGTCGGTCATTCATGAAATCCCGTACGCTAGCCGTGAAATCCAACTTAAGTCATCCGAAATCAACGCTGATTTCGAAATCCCGTAAAAAAAATCCCAAAATCAGTAAAACAAGTTTGTCAAGACAAAAATATTAGCCACATCGTATGATCGTAAAGTACGTAAATTAGAACAACGAGATCAATTGGAAAAACTTCTTCCCGGGCGGTTAAAATTTATATAATATACTTTTTGCCTCTCCTCTCGCGAAGTTATATCTCCTGGCCTCAAATAAGATCATGACTCCTAGTTGAAGAGATAGAGAGAGAGAGGAAGGGGACCCTGTCTCTGACAAACTCTCCGAGACTACCTCTATTCGCGAGCGTTTCCTAGAAAGCGGTTTTAGGCGAGGGTGCTTAGTACTGGGCTGGTGAGCGATAGGTCCGCGGTTCGATTCTCCGTGGAGGAAGAAAATTTAAAAAATATAATCTCTTCCCTGTATCAAGTTTAAAACTCCACCTGTGAACTGTAACGTTAACCAAAAAGAAAAATATTTTCTCTCGACGTTCAAAAATGACGAACGATACTACTACTACTACGAGAATGACAACAGGGCAGATCAAACTAAGAGCCTCATCGTATACTACGATGTGGCTAAAAATTACAAAATCAACAAAGAAATCACAAAATCAGCAAAGAAATCGCGAAACCATTACAAAATTCACGAAATCCAAAATCAAAAGAAATCACAAAATCCGAAGAAATCAAGGGAAAATTTTCAAAATCCGAGGAAATAAAGGGAAATATCGCAAAATCCATCGAAATCACGGTAAAAATCTCAAAATTCGATGAAATAAATTGGATTTCATCGGATTTTGAAATCAAACAAAATCCGAAGAAATCAAATTGGATTTCGAAATCCCGTACACTTTTTCCAAAACGTCCGCCCCTCGTCCTGACGTCATGGGTTTATAGAAAATAGTACATGATGCTGGCGATCCAAGTGTTAATTTTTGATACTAGAGCTAGCATCTACTACTTTACGAGCCTATTCACGGCATGTTCCCTACGCCACGGCCGGGAAGGTTATCATACGCAGAGGCGGGACGACACTATTCAGAGAGCTAAAGGGGGGCTTCTCATATTACATGGCGCCAGCAAGTTTCAACAAAGTGTACTTTTTGTTTTTACATCTCTATACTTTTGGTATAATGGACCATTTTCAAATGTTGGGGGTAAAATAGAATCTGGTGTTTGACGGCTCAAGCGATTTGTGGATGATGCAAAGACGTTAAATATGGCTTCAAACATTACGGACTTTGGAGAACTGGTAACGTTGAAGCCATATCTAACGTTTTAGCATCCACATACCAGATGTTTCGTTTTACCAACCCTACATCAAGTAGACCTTTTGAAAACACACATCTTTACAGGTGATTCAAAGACGAACCGATTTAGCTGGTGATCAAGAAAATTTCTACAGAAGCTGGGCTGATTACAAAGACGGATTTGGTGACCTAAAACGCGAATTCTGGTTAGGTGTGTTCATTTAAAACGAATAAAAGAATTCGTAGAGAGAGAGAGAGAGAGAGAGAGGGGGGGATGTTAAAATAATCACTAACTTACAGGTAATGATGCAATATTTGCTCTGTCAAACGAACGAAAAATGGTGTTGAGAGTGGACATGGAAGATTTTGAGGGAACAAAGAAATACGCTCTTTATAATACCTTTCGCCTTTCAACTGAATTAGAAGATTACAAACTTAAAGTAGTAGGCTACGAAGGAGACGCTGGGGATTCATTGGGTTACCATAATGATAAGACATTCCACACTTACGATTACGACAGAACAAACGCATCTCAATGCGTGGAAAACTATAAAGGCGGTTGGTGGTATGGAGCTTGCCATAAGGCTAACTTAAACGGCCTTTATTTAAGAGGTACCCACAAGAGCCATGCCGATGGAGTGAACTGGTTCGACTTTAAAGGGAATAAGTACTCTTTAAAAAAAGTGGAGATGAAAGTTAGGCCGAAATTAGTGTAAAGCTTAAGGCTTTGAATGAAATAAAATTTTGCAGTAAACTATACAATATAATAAAAATTTGTACACAATTTTCCAAATAAACTGGTAAACCAAGCGTTTTATTTATTAAATTACCAGCAGCAAAGGCACCCGGCGGTGCCCGTCGTCACATTTTGGTTTAATTTTGGGTCGCCATTTTGAAAGACGGGGGCAAATTGAATCCCAAAGGTTTAAAGGCCGAATTCCATCGAAAAGAGTTGTAGCGAACTGAAAACCGAGCATCGAGTCTAACAACGGAGCGACCGTGCCGATTTTCGAATCCCCGCTGGGGTAAAAGAATGAAGGGTTCTAGCAAACTGAAAGCCGTGCAATGTGGTTCTAGTGAACTGAAGATGAACAATAGAGAATTTCCTTCAGGGGAAAGCAAAAATTCGAGAGGAAATAAACTTTAAAAGGATTTCTATTGTTCATCTTCATTTCGCTACAATCACATTGCACGGCTTTCAGTTAGCGAGGACCCTTCCAACTTTTGACCCAAGCGGGGCTTCGAAAATCGGCACGGTCGCTTCATTGCTAGTCTCGATGCTCGGTTTTCAGTTCGCTAGAACCCTTTACGTTGGAAGTCGGCCTTTAAAGCCTGTCTAAAGGACAGAGCGAACCAGTGTACTAAATTTTAGTGAAATGGATTGAAACGAGCGGACGTTATTCCATAGAGAAAGTGTTTTGTATTTCTGGCCACCATTTTAATTAAAACTTCCGGGGATTCGAAAAATTAATGATCGCGCATAACTCCACATTGAATTTTCGCTACTTTGCGTCCTCACCTCGCGAAGATATGTCTTGCGACTAGGCCAAGAATTTCGCGCCTTCGCGAGAAAGCACCAATCACAGACGAGAGCATGGGTGGGGTGTGGAGGGCTTGATTTGTTTTGTTTTCGTTGCTGAGGATGCTGGGAGGACTTCGGTGCCGTAGGTGGGGCGGGGCGGGGGGTTCAGAGGCAACGTTTTAAGAATGGGGTTGCCACTCCATACCTCTCTCCTTCAAGGTTCAAATTTCTACTGTCGGCTACGTGATGGACGTCAACATTTTTCGGTCGAGTGGGAATCTAGCTTAAGGCGTCAGCCAATGGGCTTCTACCAGTTCAACCACATCATCTCCAAGGACTTGTGCTGTATAAGAGGCGCACTGAGAAAGATCTATACAAACCACGGTCATCGTCAAAATTGGCGGCCCAAAGTGTAAAAAAAAAAAAAATTCATCATTTCAAACGATTTCACTAATATTTAGAACACTGGTTCCCCATATAATAGACATTTTTGGTCCACCATTTGCCGCCATTTATAGAAGTAAACAAGACGACCCAAGGGCTCGTAATAGTAGCCCCATCGTACGAGTGAATAGCCCCTCTATACCCTACCCTAATGAGTGGATAACCCATCTATACCTTACCCTAATGAGTGAATAGCGCTATCTCTTACAATTCTTAAATGATTTACCGTGCATTAAATCACAGTGAATAGCCCCTCGATGCCCTACCCTAAACAGTGATAAAATTATTACCAGTATAAATTTACTTACGCCGTAATTGTAGTATTCCGGCGAATCGAAGAACAGATAGTTTTAGTGATTATCCCCTCGATGAGTTTACAAGTACTTAACGCTCAATTAATACACGTACAGAAAGTTTTAGTTTATGACATAAACTTGTGGCGACGCATAATTTTCGCATCTTATAAATTTCTTACATGAACTTATGGCCTGAAGCGTTTGAAAGAGAAAGAATTCGGTAACACACACAATAATTGTAATATCCCGGTGCCTTAAGACCATTCTAAAAAGAACGTCAGTAAATACTTGCTTTTGCTTTCAAAATTTCCCTCGATTTCTTTGAATGTTGAAAGAGGGGAGCTGTCAAACTCTTATTGTCGACGGGTGAGAGGAATTTTTAAGGGAGAGTATATGGCTTAACCTAACTATCATAATCCCCACCCTTTTAAAATACACGAACGAAAAATATCACCTCACCACAATTCTCTCCCATTCACTCTCCCTTCAATGACGATCGAAAAATTTTATACTGTCTAAGGCAGTTCTCTTTCACGACGCCCACACCACCACCACCACCACCAACAGGCCACAGGTCAAACTAAGACCCACATCGTAGATGTTCATCATACGATGTGGCTAAAAAAGTTCCGACGGACAACACCGGATGCCTTTGCTGCTAGTTTGGTATATACTATAATTATCAACGGATGAAGTTTAGTTCCTCTTTATAATAAAAATGAATCATGGGATGTCCGTCGATTACTACTTTTCTTATATCTAACTAAACATGATTCATAAATCAGAAAATAAACCAGAATTTCCTTGATGGCATCATAAGTTCATAACATATGTTCCATAAGTTTGTCGCTGGTTAAAGAGAGCTTGTCATGAAGTGATATAGGTGGAACGTCATAGATTCTCGTAAAGCGACGCCTGGTGAGGCGCTGTCAAAGGCTTAATACAGACTGAATAAGAAGATGGACTGCAAAACCGAGTGTAGTCAATTCTCGCTTGTCGTTCTCGAACTAGCTCGAGCTGTAAGTCTCTAGCGTTACAAAGTATAGGTAGTGTTATACTTATGGAACATCTCTTATTACTTTATGATGGAATGAATATATAAGCCGGTGGTTTTAGTATGAAAATCACAAACAATCAAATAACCATGAGAACTATACTGGAAAAATCGCTTATAATTCTAATTTTACTATCGTCTTTAATAAAGCCGCATAGGCAAGACGATATAGCTTTGAATGTTGAAAATGTAAATGAGACCCAGAAATTTGACAATAATAGCGTAGCCGTAGTAGAATTTCTTCAAGATTGCAAAACCTGCGCTATTGTATCTACTTTGAAGGGCAGTTTGGAATCGACAGAAAGCGTAGTAGTGATTATGCAAGATTTTATTTACAATGCAAAGCTGAAACTGGGAGAACTAGAGCGTAAGTAGATATCATTCAATTTTTAATTATGTAGCATAATTTATTTCAATGACATTGTAGAACTGTCTTGCGAGTCCCCCACGAAAGAAAGGAGTAAAGTAGAGCTCGAAAAATCCAAATCAGCATGCGCTTCGCTGGTATCAAACTGTTACGAAGTTAAGGACAAGCTACATTTCCGTGTAAGTGGAATTTATCGCGTTTGGCCTCGTTATCTGAATCGATCTATCGAAGTATTTTGCGACATGGATACGACAACTGGAGGATGGACGGTAAGTGTAATCAAAATTATATAGATATAAAAACGAAAAGTACGCTTCATTAATAATGAGAAGCAAACTATCCCCCTCCTCTCAACCCCCCTACACGAGTTTACCAATCAGGGAACAACTTCCTGACGCGAGGGTCGGTCATTCATGAAATCCCGTACGCTAGCCGTGAAATCCAACTTAAGTCATCCGAAATCAACGCTGATTTCGAAATCCCGTAAAAAAAATCCCAAAATCAGTAAAACAAGTTTGTCAAGACAAAAATATTAGCCACATCGTATGATCGTAAAGTACGTAAATTAGAACAACGAGATCAATTGGAAAAACTTCTTCCCGGGCGGTTAAAATTTATATAATATACTTTTTGCCTCTCCTCTCGCGAAGTTATATCTCCTGGCCTCAAATAAGATCATGACTCCTAGTTGAAGAGATAGAGAGAGAGAGGAAGGGACCCTGTCTCTGACAAACTCTCCGAGACTACCTCTATTCGCGAGCGTTTCCTAGAAAGCGGTTTTAGGCGAGGGTGCTTAGTACTGGGCTGGTGAGCGATAGGTCCGCGGTTCGATTCACCGTGGAGGAAGAAAATTTAAAAAATATAATCTCTTCCCTGTATCAAGTTTAAAACTCCACCTGTGAACTGTAACGTTAACCAAAAAGAAAAATATTTTCTCTCGACGTTCAAAAATGACGAACGATACTACTACTACTACGAGAATGACAACAGGGCAGATCAAACTAAGAGCCTCATCGTATACTACGATGTGGCTAAAAATTACAAAATCAACAAAGAAATCACGAAATCAGAAGAGAAATCACAAAATCAGCAAAGAAATCGCGAAATCCATTACAAAATTCACGAAATCCAAAATCAAAAGAAATCACAAAATCCGAAGAAATCAAGGGAAAATTTTCAAAATCCGAGGAAATCACGCAAAAACCTCAAAATCCAACGAAATAAAGGGAAATATCGCAAAATCCATCGAAATCACGGTAAAAATCTCAAAATTCGATGAAATAAATTGGATTTCATCGGATTTTGAAATCAAACAAAATCCGAAGAAATCAAATTGGATTTCGAAATCCCGTACACTTTTTCCAAAACGTCCGCCCCTCGTCCTGACGTCATGGGTTTATAGAAAATAGTACATGATGCTGGCGATCCAAGTGTTAATTTTTGATACTAGAGCTAGCATCTACTACTTTACGAGCCTATTCACGGCATGTTCCCTACGCCACGGCCGGGAAGGTTATCATACGCAGAGGCGGGACGACACTATTCAGAGAGCTAAAGGGGGGCTTCTCATATTACATGGCGCCAGCAAGTTTCAACAAAGTGTACTTTTTGTTTTTATATCTCTATACTTTTGGTATAATGGACCATTTTCAAATGTTGGGGGTAAAATAGAATCTGGTGTTTGACGGCTCAAGCGATTTGTGATTGATGCAAAGACGTTAAATATGGCTTCAAACATTACGGACTTTGGAGAACTGGTAACGTTGAAGCCATATCTAACGTTTTAGCATCCACATACCAGATGTTTCGTTTCACCCCTACATCAAGTAGACCTTTTCAAAACACACATCTTTACAGGTGATTCAAAGACGAACCGATTTAGCTGGTGATCAAGAAAATTTCTACAGAAGCTGGGCTGATTACAAAGACGGATTTGGTGACCTAAAACTCGAATTCTGGTTAGGTGTGTTCATTTAAAACGAATAAAATAATTCGTAGAGAGAGAGAGAGAGGGGATGTTAAAATAATCACTACCTTACAGGTAATGATGCAATATTTGCTCTGTCAAACGAACGAGAAATGGTGTTGAGAGTGGACATGGAAGATTTTGAGGGAACAAAGAGATACGCTCTTTATAACACCTTTCGCGTTTCAACTGAATTAGAAGATTACAAACTTAAAGTAGTAGGCTACGAAGGAGACGCTGGGGATTCATTGGGTTACCATAATAATAAGACATTCCACACTTACGATTACGACAGAACAAACGCATCTCAATGCGTGGAAAACTTTAAAGGCGGTTGGTGGTATGGAGCTTGCCATAAGGCTAACTTAAACGGCCTTTACTTAAGAGGTAAAAACCAGACCTATGGCGCAGGAGTGACCTGGCACGCCTTTAAAGGGCATAGTTACTCTTTAAAGAAAGTGGAGATGAAAGTTAGGCCGAAATTAGTGTAAAATTTAAGGCTTTGTATGAAATAAAATTTTGCAGGAAACTATACAATATAATTAAAAAACATTGTACACAATTTTCCAAATAAACTGGTAAACCAAGCGTTTTATTTATTAAATTACCAGCAGCAAAGGCCCCGGCGGTTCCCGTCGTCACATTTTGGTTTAATTTTGGGTCGCCATTTTGAAAGACGGGGGCAAATTGAATCCCAAAGGTTTAAAGGCCGAATTCCATCGAAAAGAGTTGTAGCAAAAGCGCATAGGTAACCAGAAAGTGAAGAACGAGAAGCCTAAACCGCAACGTGAAAAATGAGTTCCCCCATAGTCGATTCAAGATTTCCGTCCCCCTTACAGAGCGAAGGGAAGAGTTGGTCTTATGCCGCGGCGGAGAGTTACTTTCGCGTAGTTTTACACAAGGTACATGCGTAAGTTGGCTCGAAAATATAGTTCACTTATTTCTTTATTTTCATGTCGTCTGCTATAGTTTAATTCCAAGGCTTAATATAATCTAGTCATTTAGGTAGTCGGGAATCGGCACATTTGTCAAAATGTCAGATTTGAATTTAGCAAACATTTTAGAAAGCTATGAAAAGGATGACTTTTTCCTGATTGATAAAGACGGAAAACTTAAAGGTGCAATAGAATGCATGAAAAACAATATCAAAATTCAACTTAACGAAACTTGAAAATTCCACGACGATTGAACCGAAAGAGCGCTAAAGAACAACCGTTAAGCCTAGTTAAGCAGCCGATTTCTCAATAGTATTCCCCACTATCCCCAGGAGCCGCTACCATCGCGAACTACTTTCCGCTTGTCACGTGACATTAACGATGACCTAAAATATCTCTGATTTGATTGGTAGTTGAAAACGAGGCTCACCAACCACCCATTTGTGTCCCCCCTTGCTTCTCATTTTACACGAATACCGTTGCTAAAGGCTGGAAAGGTTTAATGTTCTTCACTTTCTGATCTATGCGCTTTTGGTTGTAGCGAACTGAAAACCGAGCATCGAGTCTAACGATGGAGCGACCGTGCCGATTTTCGAATCCCCGCTGGGGTAAAAGATGGAAGGGTTCTAGCTAACTGAAAGCCGTGCAATGTGTCTCTAGCTAACTGAAGATACGCAATAGAGAATTTCCTTCAGAGGAAAGCAAAAATTCGAGAGGAAATAAATTTAAAAGGATTTCTATTGTTCATCTTCATTTCGCTACAATCACATTGCACGGCTTTCAGTTAGCGAGGACCCTTTGTCGCAACTTGACGTCACGAACTGTAAAAAACTAGATGCTATTTTTGTAACTTTTTTATAACTTGTATATAACAACCCGTGTAAAATGACGAAGACCAGAGTTGCTTGAGGAGTTAACGGATAGAGTTCTTTGATTGTAAATTAATCTCGATTTATAACGCGCAGTATGAAAAAAGGACTGTTAGTTTAATTTTTAATGATCTCAATAAATCTCTGTTATTATTAAAGTTGAGTTTGGTTTGGTTTTCGCGTGTAAGGCTTATTAGTTCGCTACATTTTGGTGCCGAAACCCGGGAATGAGAACTTTGAGAACGAGAAATTAGTGGACTAGTAATACGAGAGTTCATGAGCCGCTGAATCTGAGGAATTCATCGGAAGAACTATTATACTTGAGGATCTTACATGCCTAACCTACCTATGGAGACCATTAAAAAATCAAGAAAAGTTATTCGCCAGCGAACGACAGTACTATTGAATAAAATCGAAATGTGTCTACTAGATGAGAATCCGGATCGAGAAACCTTGGGAGAATTACTGGAGCAATTAAAAGGCAAGAGCATCAGTCTTAACCAGCTAAATACACAAATACAGTCGATGATGGACGAGACAGACATCGAAGCCGAGGTGGATTCAGCGGAGGACTATGCCGAGAAGATCATTGTTTGGACGGCACGAGCAACAAAGGCCATAACAGCTTCAGTGGTAGAAACCCTTACCAAAATGAGAGTCTTATTTTAGTATAAAGTAAGTCTAAATTAAGGATCAAGGATATTTGGGTACCAAACTTGTCTCAAAAATTGTTAAAAAATATAATGGTTTCATATTGGACTCCTTTGAGACTAAATTTAGTCTTACATAAAAGGGCTCAGTTTTAGAGACTGTAAAAGGATTGCTTCTAGACTTGATTGAGAACACAAATCTGCGACTTATTATAGGACTCCTATAAGACACATTTTAATCTCACCAAATTAGGCTTAGTTTTTGAGATTGGAAAGAGATTCTTTCTACACTTGATTGAGAACACAAATCTGCGACTTATTATAGGACTCCTAAAAGACACATTTTAATCTCACCAAATAAGGCTTAGTTTTTGAGATTGGAAAGAGATTCTTTCTACACTTGATTGAGAACACAAATATGCGACTTATTATAGGACTCCTATAAGACACATTTTAATCTCACTAAATAGGGCTTAGTTTTTGAGATTGGAAAACGATTCTTTCTAGACTTGATTGAGAACACAAATCTGCGACTTATTATAGGACTCCTATAAGACACATTTTAATCTCACCAAATAAGGCTTAGTTTTTGAGATTGGAAAGCGATTCTTTCTAGACTTGATTGAGAACACAAATCTGCGACTTATTGTAGGACTCCTATGAGACACATTTTAATCTCACCAAATAAGGCTTAGTTTTTGAGATTGGAAAGCGATTCTTTCTAGACTTGATTGAGAATACAAATCTGCGACTTATTATAGGACTCCTATAAGACACATTTTAATCTCACCAAATAAGGCTTAGTTTTTGAGATTGGAAAGCGAATCTTTCTAGACTTGATTGAGAACACAAATCTGCGACTTATTATAGGACTCCTATAAGACACATTTTAATCTCACCAAATAAGGCTTAGTTTTTGAGATTGGAAAGAGATTCTTTCTACACTTGATTGAGAACACAAATCTGCGACTTATTATAGGACTCCTAAAAGACACATTTTAATCTCACCAAATAAGGCTTAGTTTTTGAGATTGGAAAGAGATTCTTTCTACACTTGATTGAGAACACAAATATGCGACTTATTATAGGACTCCTATAAGACACATTTTAATCTCACTAAATAGGGCTTAGTTTTTGAGATTGGAAAACGATTCTTTCTAGACTTGATTGAGAACACAAATCTGCGACTTATTATAGGACTCCTATAAGACACATTTTAATCTCACCAAATAAGGCTTAGTTTTTGAGATTGGAAAGCGATTCTTTCTAGACTTGATTGAGAACACAAATCTGCGACTTATTGTAGGACTCCTATGAGACACATTTTAATCTCACCAAATAAGGCTTAGTTTTTGAGATTGGAAAGCGATTCTTTCTAGACTTGATTGAGAATACAAATCTGCGACTTATTATAGGACTCCTATAAGACACATTTTAATCTCACCAAATAAGGCTAAGTTTTTGAGATTGGAAAGCCATTCTTTCTAGACTTGATTGAGAACACAAATCTGCGACTTATTGTAGGACTCCTATGAGACACATTTTAATCTCACCAAATAAGGCTTAGTTTTTGAGATTGGAAAGCGATTCTTTCTAGACTTGATTGAGAATACAAATCTGCGACTTATTATAGGACTCCTATAAGACACATTTTAATCTCACCAAATAAGGCTTAGTTTTTGAGATTGGAAAGCGATTCTTTCTAGACTTGATTGAGAACACAAATCTGCGACTTATTGTAGGACTCCTATGAGACACATTTTAATCTCACCAAATAAGGCTTAGTTTTTGAGATTGGAAAGCGATTCTTTCTAGACTTGATTGAGAATACAAATCTGCGACTTATTATAGGACTCCTATAAGACACATTTTAATCTCACCAAATAAGGCTTAGTTTTTGAGATTGGAAAGCGAATCTTTCTAGACTTGATTGAGAACACAAATCTGCGACTTATTATAGGACTCCTATAAGACACATTTTAATCTCACCAAATAAGGCTTAGTTTTTGAGATTGGAAAGAGATTCTTTCTACACTTGATTGAGAACACAAATCTGCGACTTATTATAGGACTCCTAAAAGACACATTTTAATCTCACCAAATAAGGCTTAGTTTTTGAGATTGGAAAGAGATTCTTTCTACACTTGATTGAGAACACAAATATGCGACTTATTATAGGACTCCTATAAGACACATTTTAATCTCACTAAATAGGGCTTAGTTTTTGAGATTGGAAAACGATTCTTTCTAGACTTGATTGAGAACACAAATCTGCGACTTATTATAGGACTCCTATAAGACACATTTTAATCTCACCAAATAAGGCTTAGTTTTTGAGATTGGAAAGCGATTCTTTCTAGACTTGATTGAGAACACAAATCTGCGACTTATTGTAGGACTCCTATGAGACACATTTTAATCTCACCAAATAAGGCTTAGTTTTTGAGATTGGAAAGCGATTCTTTCTAGACTTGATTGAGAATACAAATCTGCGACTTATTATAGGACTCCTATAAGACACATTTTAATCTCACCAAATAAGGCTAAGTTTTTGAGATTGGAAAGCCATTCTTTCTAGACTTGATTGAGAACACAAATCTGCGACTTATTGTAGGACTCCTATGAGACACATTTTAATCTCACCAAATAAGGCTTAGTTTTTGAGATTGGAAAGCGATTCTTTCTAGACTTGATTGAGAATACAAATCTGCGACTTATTATAGGACTCCTATAAGACACATTTTAATCTCACCAAATAAGGCTTAGTTTTTGAGATTGGAAAGCGAATCTTTCTAGACTTGATTGAGAACACAAATCTGCGACTTATTATAGGACTCCTATAAGACACATTTTAATCTCACCAAATAAGGCTTAGTTTTTGAGATTGGAAAGCGATTCTTTCTAGACTTGATTGAGAACACAAATCTGCGACTTATTGTAGGACTCCTATGAGACACAATTTAATCTCACTAAATAGGGCTTAGTTTTTGAGATTGGAAAACGATTCTTTCTAGACTTGATTGAGAACACAAATCTGCGACTTATTATAGGACTCCTATGAGACACAATTTAATCTCACTAAATAGGGCTTAGTTTTTGAGATTGGAAAACGATTCTTTCTAGACTTGATTGAGAACACAAATCTGCGACTTATTATAGGACTCCTATAAGACACATTTTAATCTCACCAAATAGGGCTTAGTTTTTGAGATTGGAAAGCGATTCTTTCTAGACTTGATTGAGAACACAAATCTGCGACTTATTGTAGGACTCCAATGAGACACAATTTAATCTCACTAAATAGGGCTTAGTTTTTGAGATTGGAAAACGATTCTATCTAGACGTGATTGAGAACACAAATCTGCGACTTATTATAGGACTCCTATAAGACACAATTTAATCTCACCAAATAAGGCTTAGTTTTTGAGATTGGAAAGCGATTCTTTCTAGGCTTGATTGAGAACACAAATCTGCGACTTATTGTAGGACTCCTATGAGACACATTTTAATCTCACTAAATAAGGCTTAGTTTTTGAGATTGGTAAGCGATTCTTTCTAGACTTCATTGAGAACACAAATCTGCGACTTATTATAGGACTCCTATAAGACACATTTTAATCTCACCAAATAAGGCTTAGTTTTTGAGATTGGAAAGAGATTCTTTCTACACTCTAAGAAATGGAAGTGTTAAAATGGTGTAAACACCGTAAAAACACCCAAAAGAGAGTTTTATTACGTTGAGTTTTTAGGGGCCAATTTAAAGTGTAAATTCGGTGTAAAATAACACCATTAAAACACCGTTTTGAAATTAAACATGTAAAATTATAGTATACTGCGGGTTTTTTAAAAAAGTCTTTCATTTTCATTAATGTTTTAATATTAAAGTCAATCCGAACAGTAAAAATTTATTGAAAACCTTAATTTTTAAACGTTTTTTTTAAAGATGATATTCATGAAAGAATATATTTTTATCCATTAAATAAAATTAACAAGGAAATTCTTAATCCAACGGTATTGTACATTCATAAAGCACTGCTAAACGTGTTAGGTGACACTCTTAAAAGCGTTATGCGACACTCTCGCAGTGGCGTCGCTAGGCCTTTTATGGGGGCTATAGCGCCCCCAAATTTAAAAGTTAGCCCCCTCAAAATAATCCGTAAACTATACCAAAAAATTGCTCGTAGCCCCCTAAAATTCTTTAACAATATAGTGTATATAAATTATAATGAAAAGTTCGTTAAGGTTCATCTTTGTAGAGATGAATTTCAATATCAAACAGTAGTGGGGACTAAAAGCAAACGAAAACTAAACTTAAAAAAGACGAGCGAAATTCTTTCATCTACAATTGTCTCATAGTCAATAACTCGGTTCCGTACTCCTTATCATAAAAGTTTGTATATCTTTAATATACGAATAATAAGATTAAGCCCCCCAAATTTTAAGCCCTAGCAACGCTATTGCACTCTTGAATGTGTTACGCGATACTCTTAAAAGTATTGTGTGACACTAAAAAAACGAGACTAGGTTAGGTACTGGCCTCACAGTAGGGCGACTATTATTATTATTGTTACAATTGTGGAGAGGGGGGGCTCACATCCTTGCACCAATGTCAGAGGCATATTGTGCACCCACATATTCAGGCCTTGAAGAGACCTGTGGCCACGGTGTAGCGTAGAATTCGTTCCACCGTTATGGACTATAGACGCCAGCTTGAGAGGCCAACATGTGGGGCACATGCTTTTGTGACATGTCTTATCTTTATTTTGAGTAAAATTAGAGTAGAAAATGTTTTTTTTTTTTAAATATTTTAGAGTAGATTCGGTCAAACGCGTTTCTGGTGTTCGAAAAACTCTTCGTGAAAAGAGATTGTTAAATTTAAGCATGGGCGAATACTCGAGTAACACGAATAACTCGATCGAATATCGAGACGAATAACCGTCTCGATATTCGATAAGCCCCATTTCGGGTATTCGAACGAATATCGAATAGTGAATTTTACTATTCGGGCCTACTATTCGTCAAATATTCGACTAACTATTCGTTAAATATTCGACTAACTATTCGTTAAATATTCGATTAACTATTCGAGAAAACAAAAATATTAACCCTAAAAATGTTTTATAAAAGTAATGGCAGTTACACTTTTTAATGTATAAGTTTCTATGGGAAAATAGGCCTGAAGTGCTACTACTCTATAGCGTGTGAAAGTTTGTCTGTGGACCGTTTTTTCTTTTCTTCTTTTTTCCCACGCTTTTTATTGGCCACTTAGACATTTTTGGAGTAAATAATTAATAACATTAATAAACGAAAGTTAGAAATACTTGTCATCTCGGTACTAATTCTAATTGCATCTAGATTCTAAATACAATTTAAATTGATTTTAATCCTTCTATTTCTAGGACTATTCGATAACTATTCGATAAGGGCAATTTTAAGTTAAGCCTAATTATTCGATATTCGGTTCCCAAACAACTATTCGTCTCGGTATTCGATAAGAAAATTTTTCACTATTCGATATTCGTCTCGACAGTCAAAAACTGGTATTCGCCCATGCTTAGTTAAATTTAACGAGTTCGTCTGTATCTACTGCTGGGATATTATAGCCTCCAAAACCAATTTAACACCCGATGCATTTTTACTAATTTAAAACTTTCTGCCATTTCAGAAGTTATTAAGTCGGTGAAAATGACCAACATATCATGCAGTTTCACGCTGGATTTTGTGCAGTTTCACATTGCATGAGAGAACTACCCTTGTCTAAAGGGTTATAGCTCTGCATGTTAGAACTGTCCTCCTAAGTTCTCTCAAGGTGGAACCTTGCTATGAATATAGCGCTATTCGCGAATAAATCAAACACTCATATGAGAGTAAAAAATTAACTTTTAGTTCGATATAAGAGTTAAAAAGGTGTTAAACTACACCTCTATTGCACCATTTTAATCTTATCTTTGACACCAATTGCTCAAATAAGTGTTATTAAACCCTTTTAGGGGTGTAAATGAACACCTGTAACGGTGTCAAATTTGGACCCATATAAACTACTTTTAAAGGTGTTAAGGCACACCCCATATTCTTAGAGTGTACCAGCATAGTTTTTCCCTGTTTTTTTTTGCAATTTGCAATTAAACAACAGAAAATCGAGGGAATCTTGCAATAGTATACAAGTAAGAGACTCGAGGGAATCTTACAATAGTATACAAGTAAGAGACTCGAGGGAATCTTACAATAGTATACAAGTAAGAGACTCCAGGGAATCTTACAATAGTATACAAGTAAGAGACTCCAGGGAATCTTGCAATAGTATACAAGCAAGAGACTCCAGGGAATTTTATAATAGTATACAAGGAAGAGACTCGAGGGAATCTTACAATAGTATACAAGCAAGAGACTCCAGGGAATCTTATAATAGTATACAAATAAGAGATGCGAGGAAATCTTACAATAGCATCCAAATACGACACTCCAGGGAGTCTTACTACAGTGTCCGAAGTAGAGACTAGAGGGAATCTTGCTATAGTGTCCAAATGAAAGACTCTATGAAATCTTACATTAGTGTCCAAAAAAAAGACTGCAGGAAATCTTACATTAGCATTCAAATACGACACTCCTGGAAGTCTTACTACAGTATCCGAATTAGAGACTAGAGGAAATCTTACTTTAGTGTCAAAAAAAGAAACTCGAGGGAATCTTACTATAGTATCCCAATAAGACACTCCTGGGAATCTTACTATAGTATCCCAATAAGACACTCCTGGGAATCTTACTATAGTGTCCGAAAATGTGACTCGGGGAGTCTTACTATAATGTCCAAATAAGGGACTCGAGGGAATCTTACTAAAGTGTCCAAAAAGAGACTCGAGGGAGTATTACTCTAGTATCAAAATATGAACACCCGATGGAAACTTACAATAGTATCCAAAATAGAGATTCGAAAGAATCTTACTATAGTGTCCAAAAAAGAGACTTAATGGAATGTCCAATTAAGAGACTCGAGGGGTACTGCTACAAGTCTTGTAAATTTAGAAATCCAAACTCAAATAAGTCTCGTTTTTGGACTGCCGGTGTACCTAGTGGGACTTATTACGGTACTTAAATAAGTCTTGAAATTCGAACCGCGATTTTGGCAAGGGAAGACCATCAGAAGTCATCCTGCACGAGACTCGCGCCCAAGAGAGAAATAGCAACAGGTCAGCAACCGTAAAACTACCAAGATTAACCATTCCAAAGTACAATGGAGATCTAGCCGAGTGGCAGAATTTCTGGGGTCAATTCGAGGCTTCAATTCACGAGAATCCTACGTTAGCGGCGGTGGATAAATTCACCTATCTTAAATCCTTCCTTGAGGGCCCAGCGTTATCAGCAATAGGAGGATATACTTTATCAGAAGAAAATTACGAAGCCGTGATAGAGAAGTTGAGCGACCGTTTTGGCAAAAGATCGGATGCAATTAACACACACATGGTGAAGCTTTTACATCTTCAGCCGGTTAAAAGAGCGTCGGATGTAACATCGTTAAGACATCTTTATGACACCTGCGAAATTCAAGTGGAGAGTCTAGAGGCTTTGGGAACGTCCGTAAAAACGTATGGCACCTTTCTCTATCCTATCTTAACGCAAGTTTTGCCGCATGAGATTCTGCTAGAGTACAATAGGCGGTATGACGATGAAGAGCAGAGCGGGCAAACCTTGCTGGAGTATCTTAAGCGGGAAGTGGAAAGCAGGGAACGAGCCACAGCTCTTCGTAAAGACGAGGACGAGAAATATGCAGCATTCAATAGCCGATGGACTAGCAACAATGCCAAGAACGAATCCAGCCATTCCAAACATTACCGTAATCTTAGGAACAAGCCTTCTACAACAGCAGTACTCAAAACAGCACTGAGCAAGTCCTGCATGTACTGTGGTGATTTACAACATCCTACGAGAGAATGTCGAGCATTATCGATAGACCAGAAGACGGAACTCATCAAGAGCCAAAATCGATGTTTCGTTTGTCTTGCCCAAGGTCACATGGCACGTCGCTGTCCATCAGGAGCCAGATGTGGACATTGTCAAAGGAAACACCACGAGTCAATTTGCCGTAAACAATTCGAAGATCAATCTGAGCCTAAAAGTATCAGTTCAGAGTCGGAAGACAGCTCGCAACCAGAGAAACGTACCATGGCGATGAGTACCATTATGCCACAATGTGAAAGAGACTTATCCCAACGACTACTACTTCAGACAGTGGTCGCATACGCAGAGGGTGAAAACTCCAGAGTACCGGTCAGATGCCTGTTCGATGGAGCCAGCGAAGGAAGGTTCATTCAAGGGAATTTGCGACGCCGTCTAAACCTTCCAGACGTAAAGGAGGAAGTTGTCGATGTTTTCCCATTCGGGAAAGAGAAACCTGAACGAGTTACCAGAAAAAGGGTAAAACTGACATTAAGAAGTACTACGAATCCTGAGGCGTTTGCGGATATTGAAGCCTTAGAAGTACCGGTCATTAGCGGAGCGATGGTCACGGTACCTGGAAATGGAATTCGGAGGTACATGGAAGACAGCAATCTACCCCTGAGCGACATAACCGACAAGAGGTCCTGGTATTGATCGGAGTCGATTACTTTTGGGCGTTAAATACCGGAGAGAATAAGCGCATGGACGGATCTTTGGTAGCGGTGAAAAGCATCTTTGGCTGGTCGGTTCATGGGGCACAAAGTACGTCGTTATCTGTTAATTCTATCCAAGTCATGAAAGTCAGCGTTCAAGAGACCGAGATAGCAGCGTCATTAAAAGCCTTTTGGGAGATTGAGTCTCTTGGAATAACAGAGGAATCCGTATCATCGAAGTCTGAAAACGAAGTATTGGTTAACCACGAGAAGTCCCTCACCTTCGTCGCCGGAAGATATACAGTTCGACTACCATGGAAGAACAGTCAAGACAAAATTGGCAGTAATATGGCCCTATCCAAAAGGAGGCTAGAAGGCTTAGTCAAGAAGATAAGACAAGATCCTGTCCTCTATATGAGATATCAAGACGCTGTATCCGAGATGTTGGACCAAGGCTTCGCAGAATACGTTCCTGAGCAAAACATAAACCAAAAGGAAGGGCTACACTACTTGCCTCATTTCCCTGTCATCCGAGATGACAAGTCCACAACGAAATTGAGAATAGTCCACGATGCCTCGGCACATGAGAAGGGATTCCCTTCGCTCAACTCTTGCCTGCATGTTGGGCCCAGCCTGGTTCCAGACTTACTAACCATTCTGATCCAGTTTAGACAGTACCGAATCGCCCTAATGAGTGATGTCGAGAAAGCCTTCCTCCAGATATATCTCGACCCTGTTGACAGAGATTATGTCCGTTTCCTATGGATAAAGACTATGCCAAAGCCAGATGAGCCGTTGGAAATCATCCACTTACGAATGACTAGGGTTCTATTTGGGGTCGCCTCCAGTCCGTTCCTATTAGCAGCCACTCTACGATGTCATTTCAAGAAGTATGAGTACCAGTATCATGAAATCAGCGACATGTTGGCGAAACGACTCTACGTCGACGATTTAGTCACGGGGGGAGAGACTGTTGACGAAGCCAAAGAAGTATATCGCGTGTCAAAGGAGATATTCAGTCACGCTGGCATGAATCTGAGGAAATGGGTGACCAACTGCCGAGAACTAACCGATTTATGGACTGAAGATAGTACACCCGTAAAACTACTCGGCAAGGTGTCAAGCTCTAATCTGCTCAAAGTCCTTGGCATGTCCTGGGATCATGAAGAAGACCTACTTACATTCGACATATCTTCATTGCTCGACCTACTGAAAGACAAAGAAGATACAAAGCGAGGTGTCCTGAAGGCAGCGGCGAGAGTTTTCGACCCTATTGGTCTGCTATCACCATTCTTGATCAGAGTAAAATGCCTTTTCCAAACGTTATGGGTGAAGGGAGTCGGATGGGACGATAAATTACCAGTGGAAGTGCAAGAGACATGGGATGATTGGATCATGGAGCTGAGATTGGTCGACAGGGTTAAAGTACCGAGATGGTATTACACTGGTTTCAACGCCAAGGTCGTATATCAAGAATTCCATCTTTTCTGCGACGCTAGCGAATTAGCTTATGGAGCTGTCCTGTATTTACGCCACGAGACTGAAGATGGAGACATTGGAGTATCATTGGTCTCTTCAAAAACTAGAGTTGCACCCATAAAGGCCCTTACCATTCCAAGACTAGAACTCATGGCAGCTGTTATAGGAGCCCGGCTTCTAAACCACACGATGCAAGTCTTCGAAGGCACTGTATCCAGCTATAGCTGTTGGACAGATTCGGAAATAGTTTTGCATTGGATTCGAGGTCTATCCAAGCAATGGAAACCGTTCGTCGCCAATCGAGTTGCAGCTATCCAGCAACATACCGAGCCAAGTCGATGGTCACATATAGCCGGCCAGCTTAATCCAGCCGATATTTCATCAAGAGGGTGTCATATCCGGAACTTAGCAGAAAACTCCCTTTGGTGGAAGGGACCACCATGGCTGACGGAACAGAAAGATTTATGGCCCAGTTCCTCGAAAGCAGCTACATGTCCAGACGAAGAAATCATGCTGGATGAACGAAGGAAGATCGTTGCGCTCTTCTGCAATTTGAATCCTAAACCCCTCTTGGATGTCAAAAGATACAGTCGAATAAATCGAATCTACAGAATTACCGCTTGGATCCAACGTTTCATTCAAAATCTAAAGACCAACGAATCTTCGAGACAGAGAGGTCCTTTGTCCGCTACAGAGCTCCTAAGCGCCAAACTCTATTGGATACGTGAGATCCAGCGCCAAGCATATGCGGAAGAGTACCAAAGGTTATCTGAGAAGAAACCCTAATCCAAGACCTCGAAGTTACTTCAGTTCCAACCGTTCCTCGAGGATAAAGTCATAAGAGTTGGGGGACGTCTTCAGTTAGCCACCATATGTTATGGGCTCAAGCACCCGTACCTGCTACCGGCCGATCATTACTTAACGGAGTTAATAGCAAGGAATTCGCATGAGATGGTCAAGCACGGTGGGCTCGATAGCACCCTTGTCCAGTTGCGAGAAGAATTCTGGATTCCAAAAGGACGACAGCTTGTAAAGAAAATCGTCCATCATTGCGGGAGATGCAGAAGATTCCGAACCAAGCCAGAGCCCAAGTACCAGCTCCTTTACCAGCTGATCGAATAACAGAGTCTCCTCCGTTCGCTACCACCGGCGTCGATTTTGCTGGACCATTGTTTATAAGAGGCGAGGAAGGAGAGAACAAAGCATACATCGCGCTCTTTACTTGTGGAGTGACTCGAGCCATACACCTGGAAGCAGTGACTGACTTAAGCACCGAAAAGTTCATATTGTCTTTTCGCCGATTCATTTCTCGAAGAGGACTCGTATCTACGGTTTATTCAGACAACGCTCGGACCTTCAAAAGAGCTGAGAAGGACTTAAAGGTTCTCTACAACAAAATCGCGGAAGACCAGTTCCAAGACTTCCTGGGCCAAAGAAGCATCCATTGGAAACATATCGTGGAGCGAGCAGCATGGTGGGGTGGATTTTGGGAGAGGCTCGTAAGATCGGAGAAAGATTGTCTGAAGAAATACTGGGGCGTAGTTATTTGACGTATGAGGAGCTGAACACCAGTTTGATCGAGATTGAAGCCATCATTAATTCCAGGCCCCTCACATACAATTTTACAGACATAGACGAACCCTCTCCTTTGTCCCCTTCCCATTTTCTTATCGGAAGACGCCTAACAAGTATCCCGAGTCAAGATTTCTCGCAAGTACCATCATCAGTCGGACGAAACCAGCTAACTAAAAGGCTACGCTACAGACAAATGCTGCTGGACCAGTTCTGGAATCGATGGAGTAAAATCTACCTGTTGGAATTAAAGACCGCACATGCTAGTAAACCAGTACATGGAGTTCGCGAATTCAAAGAAGGCGATGTGGTCCTACTTGCTGAGTCAAAACTACCGAGACAAAGCTGGCGTATGGGCAGGATACAGCAACTTTTCCCCGGACGCGATGGCTTGATCCGAGCGGTGGCAATCAAACTTCCTGGAGGGACAATCTTACGACGAGCTATACAGATGTTGCACCATTTAGAAGTTTCACAATGATGAACTGTGTCCATCGGGGGGTGGATGTCGCAACTTGACGTCACGAACTGTAAAAAACTAGATGCTATTTTGGAACTTTTTTATAACTTGTATATAACAACCCGTGTAAAATGACGAAGACCAGAGTTGCTTGAGGAGTTAACGGATAGAGTTCTTTGATTGTAAATTAATCTCGATTTATAACGCGCAGTATGAAAAAAGGACTGTTAGTTTAATTTTTAATGATCTCAATAAATCTCTGTTATTATTAAAGTTGAGTTTGGTTTGGTTTTCGCGTGTAAGGCTTATTAGTTCGCTACACCCTTCCAACTTTTGACCCAAGCGGGACTTCGAAAATCGGCACGGTCGCTTCATTGCTAGTCTCGATGCTCGGTTTTCAGTTCGCTAGAACCCTTTTCGTTGGAAGTCGGCCTTTAAAGCCTATCTAAAGGACATAGCGAACCAGTGTATTAAATTTTAGTGAAATGGATTGAAACGAGCGGACGTTATTCCATAGAGAAAGTGTTTTATATTTCTGGCCACCATTTTAATTAAAACTTACGGGGATTCGAAAAATTAATGATCGCGCATAACTCCACATTGAATTTTCGCTACTTTGCGTCCTCACCTGGCGAAGATATGTCTTGCGACTAGGCCAAGAATTTCGCGCCTTCGCGAGAAAGCACCAATCACAGACGAGAGCATGGGTGGGGTGTGGAGGGCTTGATTTGTTTTGTTTTCGTTGCTGAGGATGCTGGGAGGACTTCGGTGCCGTAGGTGGGGCGGGGGGGGGTGTTCAGAGGCAACGTTTTAAGAATGGGGTTGCCACTCCATACCTCTCTCCTTCAAGGTTCAAATTTCTGCTGTCGGCTACGTGATGGACGTCAACATTTTTCGGTCGAGTGGGAATCTAGCTTAAGGCGTCAGCCAATGGGCTAATACAAGGACTTGTGTTGTATAAGAACCGCACTGAGAAAGATCTATACAAACTACGGCCATCGTCAAAATTGGAGGCCCAAAGTGTAAAAAAAAAGTCGTTATGGAATAAAGTCCGCGCATTTCAAACGATTTCACTAATACTGGTTTCCCAATATAATATAGACGTATTTTTTGGTGCTGGATTTGCCGCCATTTTTAGAAGTTAGAAATGTCCTGACGGAGTACGCCGAATGCCTTTGCCGCTATTCTCGTATATATTCTAATTATCAACGGATATAATAAAAATTAATTATGGGATTTCCGTCGATTATTCCTTTTCCTATGACACGTAAATCAGAACGGAAACCAGAATTTCCTTAATCAGGGTTTGGAAGAAATTTTAATATTTAAAATTCTTGATTTTTCCATCATATCTATAACAAAATTTTGCCAATATCACTGTCCATTTTAAGGTGTTAACCAGAGCCCTGCACTTCATCACACTTGGCCTATATTTACCATTGCTCGAAGCATGGTTAGATATACCAAACGAAATCCCTGACCTATCCCTGACGTTTATTCCCCCATTTTCCAAATCCCTGACTTATATGTGGTTTTACAAGGTTATCCAGATTCCGTACGAACCCTGTTAATGGCATGAATATATATATGCCGCTAGTTTTAGTATGAAAATCACAAACATTCAAATAACCATGAGAACAATACTGGAGAAATCGTTAATAATTCTAATTTTACTATCGTTTTTAATAAAGCCGCATAGGCAAGACGATATAGCTTTGAATGTTGATAATGTAAATGAGACCCAGAAATTTGACAATAATAGCGTAGCCGTAGTAGAATTTCTTCAAGATGCCAAAACCTGCGCTATTGTATCTACTTTGAAAGGCAGTTTGGAATCGACGGAAAGCGTAGTACTGCTTATGCAAGATTTTCTTCACAATGCAAAGTTGAAACTTGGAGAACTAGAGCGTAAGTAGATATCATTCAATTGTTAATTATGTAGCATAATTTATTTCAATGACATTGTAGAACTGTCTTGCGAGTCGCCCACGAAAGAAAGGAGTAAAATAGAGCTCGAAAAATCCAAATCAGCATGCGCTTCGCTGGTATCAAACTGTTACGAAGTTAAGGACAAGCTACATTTCCGTGTTAGTGGAATTTACCGCGTTTGGCCTCGTTATCTGAATCGATCCATCGAAGTATTTTGCGACATGGATACGACAACTGGAGGATGGACGGTAAGTGTAATCAAAATTATATAGATATAAAAACGAAAAGTACGCTTCATTAATAATTCCCTGCCTTTGGCTGTAAAATGAGAAGCAAACTACTCTTCTCTCAACCCCCTACATGAGTTTCCCAATCAGGGAAGAAGGGGTCGGTCATTCATGAAATCTCGTACGCTAGCCGTGAAATCCAACTTAAGAAATCCGAAATCAATGCTGATTTCGAAATCCCGTAAAAAACCCGAAATCAATAACAAAATCCCAAAATCTGTAAAAAAATTACAAAATCAACAAAGAAATCACGAAATCACAAAATCAGTAAAGAAATCGCGAAATCAGAAGCGAAATCACAAAATCAGTAAAGAAATCGCGAAATCAGAAGCGAAATCACAAAATCAGTAAAGAAATCGCGAAATCCATTACAAAATTCACGAAATCCAAAATCAAAAGAAATCACAAAATCCGAGGAAATCAAGGGAAAATTTTCAAAATCCGAGGAAATCACGCGAAAAACCTCAAAGTCCAACGAAATAAATGGAAATATCGCAAAATCCATCGAAATCACGGTAAAAATCTCAAAATTCTATGAAATAAATTGGATTTCGAAATCCCGTACACTGTTTCCAAAACGTCCGACCCCTCTTCCTGACGTCATGGGTTTATAAAAAATAGTACATGATACTGGCAATCCAAGTGTTAATTTTTGGTACTAGAGTTAGCTAGCATCTCCTACTTTATGAGCCTATTCACTGCATGTTCCATACGCCACGGTCGGGAAGGTAATCATACGCAGACGCGGGGTCGACACTATTCAGAGAGCTAAAGGGGGGCTTCTCATATTACATGGCGCCAGCAAGTTTCAACAAAGTGTACTTTTTGTTTTTATATATATACTTTTGGTATAATGGACCATGTTGGGGGTAAAATAGAGTCTGGTGTTTGACGGCTCAAGCGATTTGTGGATGATGCAAAGACGTTAAATATGGCTTCAAACAATACGTACTTTAAAGAACTGGCAACGTTGAAGCCATATCTAACGCCAACATGCCGTCCGGATGTTTCGTTTTACCCCTACATCAAGTAGACCTTTTGAAAACACACATCTTCACAGGTGATTCAAAGACGAACCGATTTAGCTGGTGATCAAGAAAATTTCTACAGAAGCTGGGCTGATTACAAAGACGGATTTGGTGACCTAAAACGTGAATTCTGGTTAGGTGTGTTCATTTAAAACGAATAAAATAATTCATAGAGAGAGAGGGGATGTTAAAATAATCACTACCTTACAGGTAATGATGCAATATTTGCTCTGTCAAACGAACGAGAAATGGTGTTGAGAGTGGACATGGAAGATTTTGAGGGAACAAAGAGATACGCTCTTTATAACACCTTTCGCGTTTCAACTGAATTAGAAAATTACAAACTTAAAGTAGTAGGCTACGAAGGAGACGCTGGTGATTCAATGGGTTACCATAGTGAAAAGATATTCGGCACTTACGACAGACGAAGCGGCAGCGCAGCTCGTTGCGTGGAACAATTCAAAGGCGGTTGGTGGTATGACGATTGCCATGAGGCTAACTTAAACGGCCTTTACTTAAGAGGTAAAAACAAGACCTTTGGCGCAGGAGTGACCTGGTACGCTTTTAAAGGGCATAGTTACTCTTTAAAAAAAGTGGAGATGAAAGTTAGGCCAAAATTAGTGTAAAGTTTAAGGCTTTGTAGGAAATAAAATTTTGCAGGAAACTATACAATATAATTAAAAAACATTGTACACAATTTTCCAAATAAACTGGTAAACCAAGCGTTTTATTTATTAAATTACCAGCAGCAAAGGCCCCGGTGGTGCCCGTCGTCACATTTTGGTTTAATTTTGGGTCGCCATTTTGAAAGACGGGGGCAAATTGAATCCCAAAGGTTTAAAGGTCGAATTCCATCGAAAAGAGTTGTATGTAGCGAACTGAAAACCGAGCATCGAGTCTAACGATGGAGCGACCGTGCCGATTTTCGAATCCCCGCTGGGGTAAAAGATGGAAGGGTTCTAGCTAACTGAAAGCCGTGCAATGTGTCTCTAGCGAACTGAAGACACGCAATAGAGAATTTCCATCAGAGGAAAGCAAAAATTCGAGAGGAAATAAATTTAAAAGGATTTCTATTGTTCATCTTCAGTTCGCTACAATCACATTGCACGGCTTTCAGTTAGCGAGGACCCTTCCAACTTTTGACCCAAGCGGGGCTTCGAAAATCGGCACGGTCGCTTCATTGCTAGTCTCGATGCTCGGTTTTCAGTTCGCTAGAACCCTTTTCGTTGGAAGTCGGCCTTTAAAGCCTGTCTAAAGGACATAGCGAACCAGTGTATTAAATTTTAGTGAAATGGATGGAAACGAGCGAACGTTATTCCATAGAGAAAGTGTTTTATATTTCTGGCCACCATCTTAATTAAGACTTCCGGGGATTCGAAAAATTAATGATCGCGCATCTATCCACATTGGATTTTCGCTACTTTGCGTCCTAACCTCGCGAAGATATGTCTCGCGACTAGGCCAAGAATTTCGCGCCTTCGCGAGAAAGCACCAATCAGACGAGAGTATGGGTGGGGTGTGGAGGGCGTGATTTGTTTCGTTTTCGTTGCTGAGGATGCTGGGAGGACTTCGGTGCCGTAGGTGGGGCGGGGGGGGGGGTTTCGGAGGCAACGTTTTAAGAATGGGGTTGCCACTCCATACCTCTCTCCTTCCAGGTTCAAATTTCTACTTTTAACACGGTGCATGGGGTATATAAATTAATAATAAAATGTCGGCTACGTGATGGACGTCAGAATTTTTCGGTCTAGTGGGAATCTAGCTTAAGGCGTCAGCCAATGGGCTTCTACCAGTTCAACCACATCATCTCCAAGGACTTGTGCTGTATAAGAGGCGCACTGAGAAAGATCTATACAAACTACGGCCATCGTCAAAATTGGCGGCCCAAAGTGTAAAAAAAAAAACACATTCATCATTTCAAACGATTTCACTAATATTCAGTACACTGGTTTCCAATATAATATATACGTATTTTTTGGTGCTGGATTTGCGGCCATTTTTAGAAGTTAAAAATGTCCTGACGGACTACGCCGGATGCCTTTGCTGCCAGTCTCGTATATATTCTAATTATCAACGGATATAATAAAAATTAATTATGGGATTTCCGTCGATTATTCCTTTTCCTATGCTACGTAAATCAGAAAGGAAACCAGAATTTCCTTAATCAGGGTTCGGAAGAAATTTTAATATTTAAAATTCTTGATTTTTCCATCATATCTATGACAAAATTTTGCCAATATCTCCGTCTATTTTAAGGGGTTTACCAGAGCCCTGCACTTCATCACACTTGGCCCATATTTACCATTGCTCGAAGCATGGTTTGATATACCAAACGAAATCCCTGACCTATTCCTGACGTCATAAGTTTAAGGCATGATAAACTTATGCTGACGTTCATTCCCCAATTTCCAAATCCCTGACTTATCCTGGTTTTCCAAGGTTATCCAGGTTCCGTACGAACCCTGTTAATGGCATGAATATATATATGCCGCTAGTTTTAGTATGAAAATCACAAACAATCAAATAACCATGAGATATTTACTGGAGAAATCGTTAATAATTGTAATTTTACTATCGTTTTCAATAAAGCCGCATATAGGCAAGACGATATAGCTTTGAATGTTGAAAATGTGAATGTAAATGAAACCGAGAAATTTGACAATAATAGCGTAGCCGTAGTAGAATTTCTTCAAGATGCCAAAACCTGCGCTATTGTATCAACTTTGAAAGGCAGTTTGGAATCGACAGAAAGCGTAGTACTGCTTATGCAAGATTTTCTTCACAATGCAAAGTTGAAACTTGGAGAACTAGAGCGTAAGTAGATATTCAATTGTTAATTATGTAGCATAATTTGTTTCAATGACATTGTAGAACTGTCTTGCGAGTCCCCCACGAAAGAAAGGAGTAAAATAGAGCTCGAAAAATCCAAATCAGCATGCGCTTCGCTGGTATCAAACTGTTACGAAGTTAAGGGCAAGCTACATTTCCGTGTAAGTGGAATTTATCGCGTTTGGCCTCGTTATCTGAATCGATCTATCGAAGTATTTTGCGACATGGATACGACAACTGGAGGATGAACGGTAAGTGTAAAGGCCCGTTTAGACGACATTTTTTTCACGCTATGATCTCTGTGCTGAGCTTATCAGATTTTCTGACTTCACCAGGCTCTAGTAAATGCACTGTTCACACGGCCAAAATTTTCACATTGTTGATCTCGGGAAAGCGAGAAACAAAAGTTTAAAAATTCAACTTTTTTTCTCTCTATGCTTGGCACAGTCAATGTGGGGTTTCCGAAAGTGACGTCACTCTTTGTTGTGTAGTCGGAAGCATCCAATTGGCTGTGCCGAGCAAAGAGAGAAAAAAAATTCATCTTTTTTTCTCGCTTTTCCGAGATCAACAATGGGAAAATTTTGACCGAGTCAACAGTGCATTTTCTAGAACTAGTGAACCCAGAAAAGCTGACGAGCTCAGCACAGAGATCATAGCGGAAAAAAATGTGTCATCTGAACGGGCCTTAATAGACCATTTCCATAAGACGGAACACGTGGTTTATGAATGATCCAAAGACGTTAAATATGGCTTCAAACAATACGAACTTTGGAGAACTGGTAACGTTAAAGTCACATCTAACGTCTTTGGATCCACATACCGGATATTTCGTTTTACCGCTACATCAAGTAGACCTTCTGAAAACACGCATCTTAAAACAGGTAATTCAAAGACGAACCGATTTAGCGGGTGAGCAAGAAAATTTCTTCAGGAGCTGGGCTGATTACAAAGATGGATTTGGTGACCTAAAGCGTGAATTCTGGTTAGGTGTGTTGAAATACAAGTCACGTAAAAAAATTTACGTATAAGCTAGGTGTGGTTGGGGGTGGGGAGGGCGTGTTAGTTTCGTATGTGCTAATGTAGTACAGTATTCGTGTTTTCTAATTCGCTAAGGTAGTAAGAACTTAATGTACCCACCGGTTGGGGTACATTAAGTTCTTACTACACCTAGCTAAACAGATCCTTTCGTCTATCCAACCTCCAAACACAAACGACAAACATGCACACACTCAGATCATAATCGCAAAAGCTAGTATGTCTTATCAGACTCGTAGATAAAAAGAATCTATAACCGGAGCCTACGTTAATAACGTAGGCTACGCTATAACAACTAGATACGATACGCATTGAAGGCTCAGGAAATGTTATCAACGACAACTATAAATAAATAACAGCAACCCTGCCTTACACATAGTGCCCTTACGGACTGAAAATGAATCCCTCATTCTAGCTACCGTGGCCGCATTCCCCATTCCTCCCCGCGCGCCAACCCAACAAACCGGTCCAATAAAGAAAATATTTCGAATATACGCTTTCCAATAAATCGGCTTCGATACATCCGTCCATCGAATTAAAAATTAACTTGATGGTTGCCGCAATCTTACCGAGTGAATTCTCAGGGTTCGTACGAAATTTTTACATTGAAAAACCTTGACTTCTCCAGGTTATCCATGGCCAAATTTTGCCGTTATCCCTGACCATTTTAAGGTGTTTACCAGAGCCCACTTCATCACACCTGGCTCATATTAAGCTTTGCATGAAGAATAGTTTGATACACCAGACAAAATCCCTGACATTTTAGGAGAATGTTTTAAATCCCTGACCTTTTCCCCAATTTTCCATATCCCTGACTTATCCAGGTTTTCCAGCTTCCGTACGAACCCTGATTCTTTCACAATGACAATATTGTTTTTTACCCAATACTTCGAGGAGCCCGAAGAGGATCTTTTCTTAACAAAGGGTACCGATAAACTTGTTTTACGTCCATCCGAAGTCGGAATACCGCGGTTAACTCATACCATGTACTTCCTTTCGAAATTCTTTCACATTACGAGCTCAAAGGTGGTAGAGGATCTTTCCTTAATCGGTTTCTTTCCACGCTTGTTTTTCGTGTACCCGGGGTTAACTCAAAAACACACACACACACACACACACACACACACACACACACACATACAATACATCAGCGCAAGTTCTAGGTCTGGTTATATAACCACACCTAGCTAAAAACAAGTAAAATCATTCGTAAAGAGAGGGAATGTTAAAATAATCACTACCTTACAGGTAATGATGCAATATTTGCTCTGTCAAACGAACGACCAATGGTGTTGAGAGTGGACATGGAATATTTTGAGGGAACAAAGAGATACGCTCTTTATAACACCTTTCGCGTTTCAACTGAATTATAAAATTACAAACTTAAAGTAGTAGGCTACGAAGGAGATGCTGGTGATTCATTGCTTCGTCATAATGACTGGATATTTCACACCTACGACAGAACCAACACAGAATGCGTGGAAAAATACAAAGGCGGTTGGTGGTATGGCAATTGCCAAGACTCTAACTTAAACGGCCTTTACTTACGAGGTACCCACAAGAGCCATGCCGATGGAGTGAACTGGAAGACCTTCAAAGGGTATAATTACTCTTTAAAAAAAGTGGAGATGAAAGTTAGGCCAAAATTAGTGTAAAGTTTAAGTCTTTCTATGAAATAAAATTCTGCAGAAAATTATACAATGTAATGAAACATTTTAAACAAATAAACTGATTTATTACACGCGTTTTATTAGCCACATCGTATGATAAACATCTACGATGTGGGTCTTAGTTTGACCAGGCCTGTTGGTGGTGGTGGCGGTAGTGGTGGTGGAGGCGTCGTGAAAGGGAACTGCCTTAGACAGTATAAAATTTTCGATCGTCATTGAAGGGAGAGTGAATGGGAGAGAATTGTGGTGAGGTGATATTTTTCGTTCGTGTATTTTAAAAGGAAGGAAATTGTGATAGTTAGGTTAAGCCATATACCCTCCCTTAAAAATTCCTCTTACCCGTCGACAATAAGAGTTTCACGCTCCCCTATTTTAACATTCAAAGAAATCGAGGGAAATTTTGAAAGCAAAAGCAAGTATTTACTGACGTTCTTTTTAGAATGGTCTTAAGGCACCGGGATATTACAATTATTGGGTGTTTTACCGAATTCTTTCAAACTCTTCTGACCATAAGTTCATGTTAGAAATTTATAAGAAGCGATAAGTGTGCATCGGGATAAGTCTATGTTGTAAACTCATCGAGGGGATAATCACTAAAACTATCTGTTCTTCGATTCGCCGGAATATTACAATTACGGCATAAGTAAATTTATACGGGTAGTAATTCTATCACCGTTTAGAGTAGGGCATCGAGGGGCTATTCACTCTGATTTTATGCACGGTAAATTATTTAAGCATTGTAAAAGATAGCGCTATTCACTCATTAGGGTAAGGTATAGAGGGGTTATCCACTCATTAGGGTAGGGTATAGAGGGGCTATTCACTCGTACGATGTGGCTACTATTACGAGCCCTTGGGTCGCCTTGTTTATTAAAGCACCAGCAGCAAAGGCACCCGGCGTTGCTTGTCGGAACACCGTGTTAGGATGAATTCTGTAACTGTTTGGTACTTAATCCTCGGCAATCAACCTACAAACTTCGTCTTGACATGGGACCCACAAGCGCGCCTTGGCAAATATTTAAGCGCTAATAGAGTAATGATGTGGGAATGATGTTGGGAAGAATCCTGTTACAATTACCCCGCTTTGTGGTACACTTCTCTCGAAATTTATGTGGTTTTAAAACTTATCTCAATTCTAAGGGTGCGGTATTAATTTTAAGAAAAATATAAAAATTAAGGCTATTTAGAAGTTTAAGAAAAAGCAAACGTTTTAAACACGTCGATCATCGTGTTGCTAAAACACGAGGTCCAACCACGTGTACAGTTATTATCACATGACAGCCCGCATGGTGAAAAAAAAAATTTAAAATAATTAAATTTTATTGATTGATAATCTGCCAAACTCAACATTTAAAGTCGAATTCCTAATGAAAGAGGAGTGGTAAGGTGCCATTATTGAAATTTTAAAATAGTTCTACATAGGAAACATTTTACGTCTTCGTGGAGTGTTGAAACCACCCCCATAAAATACATTAAATTGCCAAAAATAAATAAAAAACACTTGTAGCATACTTTCAGTTACTAACAGAAGTCAATAACAGAAGAAGGATAACACTCTGTATCCTTTTAATACTTTAGCTACGTAACATGATTCTTCCCAGGGTAACCATTATGTTTGCTCTCTTGCTCATCAAACTTCGGATGGGCATCGCACCGTGCTAGGGTGACTTCTATAACTGTTTGTCACTAAATCCTCAGCAAACAAGAATTGTCTCGACGTGGACACAAAAATCCACAAGCGCATGCACCTTGGCAAATAATTAAGCGCTAATAGAGTAATGATTAGGGAATTATTTATCGCGTATGTGATTCGGTTAAGTAACTTTGCTCCAAATGTAAAATGATGTTGGGAAGAATCATGTTACAATTACCCTGCTTTGTGGTACACTTCTCTCAAAGAGAAGTATTATACACTTTTGTTACTATGTTTACTGTCTTTTATGCCTAGATATTTAAAAAAATTCATATAAAAAATAGACAGTTTCAAAACAGCGATAAATGCCTAAAATTAACTTCCTTTGTGCGACTAAAAACACTGCCCTTGTTCGGTAAGTAAATTTGTTACGTCGTTTGGCTATAGACGTATAGATAACAAAGCGGAAATTAAATCAAGGTACACGACCACGGGGTAGTAGGGGGCCCAAAAATACAACCTACTTTGAAAAGTCTTAAGGAACATTTTGGAGAAATGTAGTTCAAGGTTTCCTCTCTCGAATATTTACTCCAAACCGGACACGATTTGAAGTCAGCATCAAGTATTATTTTTTTTCCGATTTATTCGGACCCAGTTATTTTTTAAATTTTAGGGAGTTGGCACTTCATGTTATGGTCCTATATGGTTTAAAAGATATGAGGTATAGAGGTGTGGCTTCACTGTAGAAGATATTCAAGACAACCCCTAGCTTTGATAGTCATATTGTACACAGGCTGTATATGCAAAGCCCATTTTTTACAAATTATCGGGGAGGGGGGATTTTTAGTCGAAAATGTAACTTCTATGACATTTTGCCCTAAGTGACACTGTTTTCGATTTATGATTTGAGTGTTTTAAGGATGACCTCTTAATTAAATTAAAAATCATTGCCTTTCAGTTTCTTAAAGGCCGACTTCCAGCAGCGAAAAGGGTTCTAGCCGAGGGGTCGGACGTTTAGGAAAAAGTGTACGGGATTTCGAAATCCAATTTGATTTCTTCGGATTTCGTTTGATTTCGTCGGATTTCATTTGATTTCATCGGATTTCGTTTGATTACATCGGATTTCATTTGATTGCATCGGATTTCGTTTGATTTCGGAATTCAATAAAATCCAATGGATTTCATCGAATTTTGAGATTTTTCCCGTCATTCCGTCGGATTTTGCTATTTTTACCGTGATTTCGACGGATTTTGCGATATTTCCCTTGATTTCGTTGTATTTTGAGGCTTTTCGCGTGATTTCCTCGGATTTTGAGATTTTTCGCCGTGATTTCGTCGGATTTTGTGATTTCTTTTGATTTTGGATTTCGTGAATTTTATAATGGATTTCACGATTTCTTTACTGATTTTGCTTCTGATTTTGTGATTTCGCTTGATTTCATGATTTCTATGTTGATTTCGTGATTTCTTTGTTGATTTTGTGATTTTTTTACTGATTTTATGATTTCTTTACTGATTTTGTGATTTCGTTGCTGATTTCGGATTTTTTATTTGATTTCAAAATCAGCCTTGATTTCGGATTTCTTAAATTGGATTTCACGGGTAGCGTACGGGATTTCATGAATGACCGACCCCTCGGTTCTAGCGAACTGAAAACCGAGCATCGAGATTAAACAATGAAGCGACCGTTCCGATTTTCGAAGCCCCGCTTGATCAAAAGTTGGAAGGGTTCTGGCTAACTGAAAGCCGTGAACGGGCGACCACCGTTCGCTAGAACCACATTTCACGGCTTTCAGTTAGGGTGGTCGCCCGTTTCCGCACAGTTTTATTTTTCACACCTTAAAAACCAATAGCCCGTTTCCGCACACTTTTTCATAACCCATTTCCGCACAGTTAGCAAAAAAAAATTTTTTTGTTGATTACATTTTAAGAACTTTAACTTCTGCTCTTGGCCCATTGGACCGTAAGTAGCCAGTATGTGAGGATTTATGATTATAAAATCGATGCAATTTAATGATAGATTTATTTTTAATGCAGATTTTAAAAACGGAATTAGAAAATGCTTCGTTTACTTCAATTTTTTAACAAAAACACGCTTGTTTTAATGCTTACGTTTATCAATACACTTTTCTATATCGATAGTGATATTGCAATAGTCAAATCAAAATTTTAATGGCATGCCTTTATTGTAGCATAACCGAACCGAACCAAACCAAACTTAATCTAAACCGAACCTAACCCTAACCCATGTGAACCAGACCTAACCTTAAACTATATCGATAGTGATATTGCAATGGTCAAATCACAAGTTTAATAGCATGCCTCAACCTAACCAAAACCTAACCCTAGCCGAACCTGACCCTAAACGAACTGAACCTTAACCTAATCTACAAGTAAATAAAAATGTTATATTTGCAAACTGTGCGGAAATGGGTCATGGTAAAAAATGGTGGACTAAAATTTCAATGTAAAAACTGTGCGGAAATGGGCCATAAAAAGTGTGCGGAAACGGGCTATGATTCTCGAAAATTGTGCGGAAATGGGCATCCTCGAGATGAACAATAGAAATCCTTTTAAATTTATTTCCTCTCGAATTTTTGCTTTCCCCCGAAGGAAATTCTCTATTGTTCATCTTCAGTTTGCTAGAACCACATTGCACGGCTTTCAGTTAGCCCTTCCATCTTTTACCCTAGCGGGGTTTCGAAAATCGGTACGGTCGCTCCATTGTTAGTCTCGATGCTCGGTTTTCAGTTCGCTAGAACCCTTTTCTCTGGAAGTCGGCCTTTAATTAAATTACTCTAATCTTAACTTGAGAACGGTACAGCCCGGACGTGAAAAATATAGAACATTCTCGACTCAAAATCACCCATAGAACACCCCTTAATTTGTGATGAACTTTGCAAAAACACATCGGAATCATTACAGTGAACATACAGTAATTAAAAAAATAAACGATAATTTACGCAGTATAGTACTGATTAAAATTTTGGTACAAGTTCAATTACTGTTTCGTTTGTAACAGATTTTAATTCCATAGGTTTTGGAAGCCAAATTTATTATAATTATTGACTGAAATAATTGGCAATTTGCCAGTAATATAAAAGATAAAATTACGTTATGTAAATCGGCAATTTCGAGCGGTATTTGGTAAATAAGCGGTCTCTATAGCATATGTGAAACAGAGTAGCAAGAGAGGTTGGTAATTATATCACTCCTGTATTATCTTCTTTCTAACAAAGCCTAAAACCAGAAGTATTTTCTAATCTAAGGTAAATGGGATCAGTGGACTGTTCTTGTCCGGTAGAGGGTTTTTCGAAATTTCGAAATGTCTTTAAAGATGTCAAAGTTTGATTATTTCTTTTCCATCCATTAATTTTTAGAATTATGTCCAATGAAAGTATTATTTGCTAACTGAGTCCTGCCTCACCCTCTCATAAAGGTGTGTAGACTAAACTGAATTGACTTGCAGAGAAAAAACCCGGCAGAATTATCTTAATTTATGTATTAAATTTCCGCATTGTTCTGATTCAGCAAAATAAAGTATATTTTAAAGGCCGACTTCCATCGAAAAGGGTTCTAGCGAACTGAAAACCGAGCATCGAGACTTCAACAATGAAGCGACCGTGCCGATTTTCAAAGCCCCGCTGGGTCAAAAGGTGGAAGGGTTCTCGCTGACTGAAAGCCGTGCAATGTGGTTCCGAAATCCTTTTAAATTTATTTACTCTCGAATTTTTGCTTTCCCCTGAAGGAAATTCTCTATTGTGTATCTTCAGTTCGCTAGAACCGCATTGCACGGCTTTCAGTTTGCTAGAACCCTTCCATCTTTTACCCCAGCGGGGATTCGAAAATCGGCATGGTCGCTCATTGTTAGTTTCGATGCTCGGTTTTCAGTTCGCTAGAACTCTTTTCGATGGAAGTCGGCCTTTAATAGTAATATTGCGCTCAATACTTTTCTAGATCACGTCGAACTTAAATCATTAAATTATACACAAATGTTTCCTTATGTTTTGATTTTATTAGGTAAACAATATAATTAAGTAGACTTCCTTATCAAAGTACGTTTTGCCTGAAGCAATAATTGTTTCTTGTTAGATTTAATTCAATATTGAAGGTCAAGATTGGATAGATTTTTTTCCTTTTCTTCAATTTCTACACCGGTACGTAACTATAATTCGATTATTACGCAAGTAAGAAGTCTAAAGCGAAAGTTTATAAACTCAAAGTTGTACGAACGTTTCTAATTGAAAATCCTTAATTTATGCCGAGTCAAATGTCCTTAATTGGGGCGAAACGAGTCAAATGTCCTTAATTGGGGCGAAACGAGTCAAATGTCCTTAATTGGGGCGAAACGAGTCAAATGTCCTTAATTGGGGCGAAACGAGTCAAATGTCCTTAATTGGGGCGAAACGAGTCAAATGTCCTTAATTGGGGCGAAACGAGTCAAATGTCCTTAATTGGGGCGAAACGAGTCAAATGTCCTTAATTGGGGCGAAACGATTCAAATGTCCTTAATTGGGGCGAAACGAGTCAAATGTCCTTAATTGGGGCGAAACGAGTCAAATGTCCTTAATTGGGGCGAAACGAGTCAAATGTCCTTAATTGGGGCGAAACGATTCAAATGTCCTTAATTGGGGCGAAACGATTCAAATGTCCTTAATTGGGGCGAAACGATTCAAATGTCCTTAATTGGGGCGAAACGAGTCAAATGTCCTTAATTGGGGCGAAACGAGTCAAATTTTCTTAATCATAAAAAGTACTAAACCCAATATCATTAATCGGGCAAAATTAATCCCACATTTCCTTGGCCTAGAAAACAATTAGCTTCATGTCATTAAGGTGGAAAGAACGAGCATTTGGTAACGTAGCGTTAATCTACTTTTAAAATTGGCAGCCAAATAATTACTGGGAATATTCCAAGGTTATCTAAGTTATCGAATATTTATTAGTATTCAAATCAGGCAGATATAGTTATAAAGTACGCGCGTGGGCCTACAAATTAGTCTTTTGAGAGTAATATCATGTTTTGATTATAATAGTTACGCAATATAATCTTCACAACCTTGAAAGGGCGGTATTTTAGCACAAAAACTATAGGATTGGGAGTGAGTATTATGATGTTTTTACAATAATATACATGTTGAACACGAAACAAAACTTAGACCATCTCCAAATTGGACCAAATTATGGTCTTTCCGAGAGGACAACTTTTAGAGTATTATAGTCGACATTGAAGGGAGACCCCGGGGCTAGAATTTTTATTTTTTAATCGGAAGAGCCAATAAAATAATGAATGTTATCAATTGGAACCATGTTTCTATCTACAATATTAAAGAAGAAGATGGCACTAGGCGTTAGGCTACTCCGCGAAGCACTGGAGAATACCCCTATTATTGGACGAATAAGTCAGGGGGTACTAGGCGTCCAACAGGGAGGTACTTCCCAGTGCTTCGCGGAGTAGCCTAACGCGTAGTGTCCATTTCGGAAACTTAATTGCTGGTATCTTCTTCAATATTGTAGATAGAAACATGGTTCCAATTGATAACATTCATTACTTCATTACTTCTTTCGATTAAAAAAAGAAAATTTGCAGTCCTAAGTATCCCTTTAAACTATAACAAACCGAGAAGTTAAATCAATCTTTCAGATGAAAAGGTCTTCATTTTATCTTAAGATTTTTTCGAGTTAGGACGGTTTTGTTCTTAAAAATAAAGAGCTCTTCATGAATGCAATACAAAAAAAAACTACATCCAAACAAAAAACCCTCCTTATACATTAAGAGCAGTATGAAGTCTAAGAGAGCTACCGCTATCATAGAATAAATCGTTATTTTGATACAATCGTTTCAAATTTCGCAAGCGTGTTTACTCGAAATTAAATTGATAATGTTTAGCTTTTCTATAATTTTTATTCAGTCTCTTTTAATATTGAATTTATCTTTTGCGGTCCTATCCTACTCAACGGAGACATTACCCTAAACAGAGCCGTAAGGCAGAATACGGTTAATGGGTTAATGTAAACGTTTGTGTTTGTAAGTTCCGTCATGTTAATTTATTTGTATTAGTAAAATTTTGGCTAAATTGTCGCTAAAGGCTATTGAGAATTTTATACAAAATTTCAAAGTTGAAGTTTTGCTGGAATGTTACGATAAGATTTTTCCAAACAACGGCCATCTTCTAAAAGGGTGGTCAATAATATAAAAAAAAAACTTCAATACAGAATACAATTCGTACGTTTGAACCCATTTGACTGTCATTAAGTGTACTGGTTCGCTAAATACTGTAGACAGGTTCTATGGGTTTTCATTTTAATATACCACCATATTTTAAAATGGCGGCATCGTGAAGGTATAACGTTCATACATCAGGGATAGATGTAATTTTAGAAGTAGGAATGGAGAAGGGTTAGTATTTACTTCAGTGCGACTCATAGCCCAATATAGAGCCCCTCCCTCCTCCAACACGTAACGAACAGTTAAAATTATCTTATTGGCTCACTTAAACTACGTTTTGATGACGTTGCTGAAAGGGACGGTGAAAAATACGTAATCCTTTTTACCTCTGTCGCTATGACCCGCCTCTTCTTTCATACCCCTCCGTCCCTTTTGAGGGGGTCCGGAACTTTGACGCGCGCCCAGATTACTCTGTTCTCCATTCCTACTTCTAAAATTAAATCTATCCCTGATACATTTTAAAAGCTTTGACTTATATTTAGCTAACCAAGAATACATAAAACTAATAAGAATCATTGTGCAAAGTTCATTTCTATGCTGGTTTTATGGGTGGGATTGAGTACCATCCGTCACGCTTCATAATTCTGACGTATTTGTAACTAAAATTTCATTGGTTGTTAGCAACGAGGGGTCAGGCGCACGCCATGTGCGTCGCGCAGCGAGATAGATTATTCGCGAGGTAAAATTCGTCATACATAATGATTAGACAAGCTCCTCCCACAACATCCGCCTAGATAAGAATATGGCTAAACACAAAGATTCCTATTAACTGTATGTATTCCTGAATAAACTAGAGATATATTTATAAAAAGGATGTGTTGTTTTGGGTTTGAATACACTTTCACCTTGGAAAATGGCTACTATAAAAAAGTGACTACAATAGTTTCTGATAGAATATTATCCGTACAACATTTTTAACATTTCAAAATTATAACTATACATGGGCAACTCCTAAAGCCTTTTAAACTGGTATAAGATAATAATGGTTAAGTTAGTTAAGGAGACAACTGTGTCAACAATAAAACACAAGCGAACCATTTAGCACATGCGCATTAGGCAAAAGGTAAAATTCCCGCATTTAAAGAAGATACAGCCTGATTATAATCTCTTCATCTTTAGAGTGAAAAAAAAATAAAAGGGTTATTTGCATATAAGGGTATATTTTTCTACGTATTTTCCTCAAGAAAATAAAACATGATATTTTCAAGGTTTTTACCAGTTTCTTTCGTATTCGCAACTCGAGAAACTAAATAAACCCTCGCCTCACACAATAGAATCCACGATTCTTTAGGAAAATTTATTGCCTAAAAAGGTGACTAAAATCCTAATATAACTAATTTACTTGGCGGGTTTTGATCAGAAACTTGTAGTAAATTTTTAAAATTACGCAATACAATCTTTTTTCGAAGTTTTCTCGCCACTCAGAAAATAAGAAAGGAGTATCTTAAAGGCCGACTTCCATCGAAAAGAGTTCTAGCGAACTGAAAACCGAGCATCGAGACTAACAATAAAGCGACCGTGCCGATTTTCGAAGCCCTCTGGGTCAAAATTTGGAAGGGTTCTCGCTAACTGAAAGCCGTGCAATGTGGTTAGATACGCAATAGAGAATTTTCTTCAGGGGAAAGCAAAAATTGGAGAGGAAATAAATTTAAAATGGTTTCTATTGTTTATCTTCAGTTCGCTAGAACCACATTGCACGGCTTTCAGTTAGCGAGAACCCTTCCAACTTTTGACCAAGCGGGGCTTCGAAAATCGGCACGGTCGCTTCATTGCTAGTCTCGATGCTCGGTTTTCAGTTCGTTAGAACCCTTTTCGCTGGAAGTCGGCCTTTAATTCGAAAATAATCAAAATAAATGTAATCAACTAATAATGTAAAAAAAATTACCGATAGAAAAATATGTATGTATTTTTCATATTCATGTGCAACAGTAACAAATCGCGATACCGGTATTTTCCACTCAATTGAATCGGAATTCGACGGTATGGCTATAGTTTAATATTAAAATCAAAAAACGTTTGACTTTCACCTTGAATATTTTTATTTAATTTATTTAATTTTATTTATAAAACGAACCGGTCTTAAAAGAAATTAAAATAAACATTACCCGAAGTGATAAGTTTACAAAATAAATATTGAAAACTTATACTTCAGAATCACGTAGAAACAAAAACTTTACATTAGAGATTTCCCAATGAAAAATAAACACAAACGGCCACCGTAGCCAAGAAATGGATAATATCACTATTCACGACTAACTTTAATAACACTGCCAAGGAATACGTATTATCTAACATATACAGGTATCCACCCGACACCCCCTACTGGTAACAGGTTACAGGTGACCGGAGAAAACAGGGAGGGGTCCGCTCAAGTGCATTTTACGCATCTTTTCCCTTAAACTATTCCCAATACTCCCGGAGGTTTTAATTTGCTAGGGCAACGGCGGTGACAGACAAACAAAGCAATCATCAGTGTTAAAGTGGACTGGAAATCAGGTGGAATGTGGGTTATGTACAGGGTGTTTCTGGTAACTGTGCAATAAATTAAAGGGCCTGTTCTTTGGTCAAACCATAAGTTCATAAAATATGTTCCATAAGTTTGCCACTGGTTACAAACTGGAGCTTTAATTAAGTGACGTAGGACAAACGTCATAGATTCTCGAAAAGCGACGTCTGGTGAGGCGCTGTCAAAGGCTAAGTACAGACTAAATACTAAGATGGACTGCAAAAACCGCGTGTAGTCGATTCTCGCATGTCGTTCTCGAACTAGCTCGAGTTGTAAGTCTCTAGCATTACGGAGTGTAGTTAGTGTCACACTTATGGAACATAACTTGTAAACTTATGGTCAAACTGAGTGGAAAGTGTCAAAGAAAACATGGTGTCTAAAAACATTTAGTCACGTTAGTAGATAACATGGGTTTCAAAACAAGGAAACAGTAATAACACATGTAGAGTAATTAGATTTAATTTAGCAGGGTACGCACATATCCACCCATTTAATAGTATACTTCTGCTAGATAAAGGTTCAATAACGTTCCTAGATAGAAGACGCCTTACTCCGCACGCGTTATTATTACTTCCTTGTTTTAGGGGATAATAAATGTTTGGGAGCCCATATCTCCGTATGTAAATATTGTAGACCCCATGCTCTATGACATTTTCCACTCAGTTTGACCCAAAGATCAAACCCTTTAATTTAAGGCAGACTTATTGGAAACACCCTGTATATTTGAAATACGTCACCAGCACTTGACCATGCAAGGGAGTTGCTCCTTGATCTCGCACCCACAAGCTGCAGCCTGGAATCCAATCCATTTAATTATTGCATGAAATGGGATACTTAAATGGTGTCCAGTTTCTTAGTGCGTGTACCTTGCTAAGAGGACAGAAATCTAGCCGATCGCCGCGTATATCTTGAAACCAATAATAGATAACAAGATGGCCCAAGGGCTGGGCCTTAATAGTAATTTTACAGGGCTCACGTGACCCCCCGTATAGTTGATCTCCAATAAATCGTACAACTAAAAACATTTCTGAAACGCAATCGTGTATCCCCTTAATTTCTAATAACGTCACATTTCAAGTAATATTAATGAAACTAAATTGTGCACCCCACTAAAGTATAATTTTTAAAAACCATACGAATCAAATAATGTATCTAAAACAAAATCCTGGATCCCCTAAACCAGAAATCACTATGACCGTAAACCGTCCCCTCTATTTTACGAAACCTAACCTAACCATTCAGCATAATCTCTGATGTATCACGCGTACAAAGTGCAGCAGTGCACGAAAATTATCAACTTGTTACTTTCACTCAAAAAAGCCCGCGAGATTTAAACTACCTTTCTTTCCTCTCTCTCCTCTCCGAGCGGGATGCTCCCTCTCCCTCTTGACCCCCCGTATAGTTGATTTCCAATAAATCGTACAACTAAAAACATTTCTGAAACACAATCGTGTATCCCTTTAATTTCTAATAACGTCACATTTCAAATAATATTAATGAAACTAAATTGTGCACCCCACTAAAGTATAATTTTTAAAAACCATACGAATCAAATAATGTATTTAAACAAAATCCTGGATCCCCTAAACCAGAAATCACTATGACCGTAAAGCGTCCCCTCTATTTTACGAAACCTAACCTAACCATCCAGCATAATCTCTGATGTATCACGCGCACAAAGTGCAGTAGTGCACGAAAATTATCATCTTGTTTCCCTTCACTCAAAAAAGCCCGCGAGATTTAAACTACCTTTCTTTCCTCTCTCTCCGAGCGGGATGCCCCCTCTCCCTCTTCCCCCTCTCACTAATATACCAGGCAGGCAGTTCTCTCTCTACACGGAGCTTCGTATCGCCACCGCGTACGCTAGCGATCTCTCTCTCTCTCATCGTAAGCGTACGTTTCGCGGACGCGACCGGTTTCCCTCTCTTATCGTAAGCGTTCGTTTCGCGGACGCGTCCGGCACAGGGACAGGGACAGGGGTTTTGGTGCCGTTTCTAAAATTTTAACGGAATAAAATTCCGTGTAAAATTAAAAACGCATTCGCGTGAACCGATGGTGGAAGCCCTGCCATTGGGAGGCTAGACGTTTCTCGTAACCCTAGCCGCTCGCCGCGTACATCTTAAGCCTAACGGCGATGATGGAGTAGAAGCCAATGTTACAGATTGGTGTCTATGTGGTATAGACGAAAGACCAGTAGATAGTGGTGTTTGAAGCCAATGTTGCAGATTGGTGTCTATGTGGTATAGACGAAAGACCAGTAGATGGTGGTGTTTGAAGCCAATGTTGCAGATTGGTGTCTATGTGGTATAGACGAAAGACCAGTAGATGGTGGTGTTTGAAGCCAATGTTGCAGATTGGTGTCTATGTGGTATAGACGAAAGACCAGTAGATGGTCGTGTTTGAAGCCAATGTTGCAGATTGGTGTCTATGTGGTATAGACGAAAGACGAAGAACAGCAAATGGTGGTGCTTGGAAGCTAGCAAGTACAGACTAGTGTCCATGTGGAGTGGACGAAAACCAAAGCTCGTGGTGTTGGAACTCAAGTAGAATAGCCAGAGGAGACAAACCCAAATTTCCGTGAACTGTCAATGCAGTCCGGAAATTGGGAACACGTTTGCTCCGATACGCAAACTGCGAACGCGGTCACGTGGGGTCTGACAGACAGACACACAGACACGACCGGTGTAATACCTCTCCGTGACATACGTCACTCGGAGAGGTAAAAAGACAACCAAGGAGTTGATACATTGATCTCGCGTTATTCTATTTGAACTTCTTGTGAATTAAAAGTGCTTATGTCAAAATTGACAGTTATGTCGTATGACGCCTGCCGTCTGTGCATCAATGGGGCAAGTTTTCTTCAAGAATCGTAACATCTCTCGATAAACTGGTACGTCTTGAGTCCGAATACCAAGCAAGTTTTATTGTACAGCGTGTCGAAACCATAATATACAGCTTCTAAGAAACCATACCCCAATATCACTTATAATAGAGGGGGTAGACAGTGACATTCTTGATTCTTGATTCTGGACTACTTCATCCGACTTAGTTGCTGAGTTCAGTTTTCATCACTTGATAAGGGCCTTGATGAGCACTAGACCCAGGTGCCCCACAAACCTATAGCCTTTGAGGGGGCCCCGTGATTCATATATTTATTTCTATATGGGGGGCCCATGTATTGCATTGCGCGGGGGCCTGTAATGCTGATACGAAGCCACTGTTTGACAGTGCATTGAGTTCGAGACACTTGAACTTAGTGTTCAGTTTCACTACGCCATAAAACCTACCAAACGAAAGTTGACAAACAATTTTGTTTCCGGTGATATTTAACATTACGTATCAGCATAAGTTTATAAGATATGTTCCATAAGTATGACAATTCCTATGCTTTGTAATGCTAGAGACTTACTGAGACATAGTTCGAGAACGACAAGCGAGAATTGACTACACTACACACGGTTTTGCAGTCCATCTTCCTATTTAGTCTGTACTAAGCCTTTGACAGCACCTCAAAGTTGGATACGGTTTGACATATTTAATAAACCATGATCTACGACATGTCATATACACTCTACTAGACTTATTTTAGGTAAATCACCTCCGTGAACCTATTCTGCGAATATACCATTGTCCGTATTCCGCGCATTATCAGAAGTTGATAATAGAAGAAGGATAACACTCTGCATCCTCTTAATACTTTATTTGGGTAACATGATTCTTCCCAAGCTCACCCTCTTTGTTTGCTTTCCCGCTCATCAAACTAAGTTTGGTACCAAATCCTCAGCAATCATCCCACAAACTGCATCTTGACGTGGGATAAAAACGCACAAGCGCATGCGCATTGGCAAATAATTAAGCGCTAATAGAGTAATGATTAAGGACTATTTATCGGGTATGAGATTCGGTTTAATAACCTTGCTATAATAAATGTAAATAAAATGCTGTTGGGAAGAATCATGTTACAATTACCCTCCCGCTTTGTGGTACACTTCCCTCGAAGAGAGGTACTACACACTTCTGTTATTATAGAGAAAAGAAAAACCGTGAATTTCCAATTGCGTATATAGAATTCATTCAAAAACCGGTGGGGTTTTGAACTTGTCACAATATTGGCGCAATCATCGTCCTAGCAATTATCGCGGGTTATTAATTCCAAACGTAGTGTAACGTCAAAACGTTAGAAGCTGTGTAACCGCGGGAGACGGGAGGGAATAAAGCGGGGGAAGAAGAAACAGATAAAGAACAATTTTAGAAGCAAAAACGTCTGGCCGGGGAATCGTTCGTTGCCAGTCCCAATGCCAATGAACAACAAAAAAGTTACCGACTTCTCTCGCCTGTTTATAAAATATCACAGTAGCATTAAGTTCCTCGTCCCAGCACGCGGTGTGATCCCCAAAAAGCCTTACTGTTAAAATTTCACCAGACAAATACTAACTAAAATAGAACGCGCGTGAACTTGAAATTTAATTTTAGAAACATTTCATACTCCGACGACTTTCGGTTCTAAAAAAAAAGAAGTAAATCTTTTTTTAAACTAAGAAATTAAATTTATTATTATGCGGGCTAAAGATCAGAAAAAATTAAAACACGGTGGACGGAAACATATACCATTACCAACTGGACCACACTCAGTCGGATGTGTTGATTTCATGACAGGATATTCAAAAGATGGTTCATTCATGAGGTTGTTTTACCCGTGCGTCGATAAAGTCGATACTCTGGTAAGCTTTTACGAAGTTTTTATTTTTTAAAATTTTATGGAAACGGTAGATAAGGGATATTGGTTTCAACTTAAAAAGAATTTAAAAACTTTATTTGATTCTTTTAGACCTTTGGTCCGAGTTAGGATTGAATTGAAGTTTAAAAAAAAATAATAATATACTATAGGCGAAAACTCGAGTCAATTTTTAACTGTACCAACCCTCAAATCTCGTTATTATCATTATTTTTGTTTATTATTAAAAAAGTTATACTTATAATTTCAAGTCGGCAAAAACCACACATGTCGGCGATCTTACCCTATAGGTGCCGACTGACCCGTGTTCGCCGGAGGTGACTTGACCCCCACCCCCCTTAAGTCACCTCCAAAGTAAACCTCATTTCCTTCCCTTCACATACTGAAACCTGACTACTTGCATCCCTGCCCCCGGACCCTTAAGGTACCCAATTTACATTGAAACCTTCATAACAAAAATCTATAATTAAAGGATTAAATTTCATTTCCTATGAGGTATCCTTTGACGAACACGTGTCCTATCATGTTTTTCAAGAAATATCTATTACAAAAATTGCGATACAATGATGAAAACGACACCGTTATGACTTTGGCTTGTTGCGTTAAAGCCGCGTTTGCACGAGAGAGACACACTTTAAAGCCGTTTTGGAAAGACTAGTAATTATTAAAGAAGATATCTACTTTTAACAGAAAACGGTACGTTTGGAGTGGACCTTTCCCAAAACTGTTTCAAAGTGTCTAGTGTAAACGCGGTTTCAGTTTTGGTAATCACACGCGGCTCGCTTTATGCATCTATGAACTAAGAATAGAGTTCTTAATTTCATTATTGGTCCAAGATGTAGCTAGAAAATAGCGAGGATAAGATATATTCAACCGGAAGGGGACACCGTTACGACGTCATCATAACCCATTGCCTATTTTATTTTACATCTTCGGGTTTCCAAAAAAACTTATTGCAGGTTAATAGACCTTTTCGACGTGAAAAAAGGAAAGGGGTAGGCAAACCCTCGGTAGCGGGACATAGAAGGGGGTTGATACATTGCCATCCGTCTCTGCGCACTCTCATGTTACATCGAAATGGTCTATTTACTACGCATTTTCAAGCATATTAAAGTACCAAAACTTTATGATTAAACACTGCCTATAGCAATCATATGCATAGATTCTTCTACTGGGAATCTTTAAGAGGCCATAGACCCCCAATCTTATATCTGATTGAAGATAAGGGGAAGGACTTGAAACTTCGTTAAACCGCCAGCTCTGCCTTATAGGCTTCCAAGCGTTTTATTGGCTATATAGGGAGCTATCAGTTCTATCGACCCTGAAACGTCACACCCTTCTATCTCTTACTTGAGTTTCATCCCCCCCTAACGGTTGGAAATAGTATTCTACGCGCAAAAATGCCAACCAGAGGGGGGGGCTGCGTGACGTCAGACTATCTCTTCCCCCTAGCCAGTTGTTAGCTCCCTATTGGACAACCGTCGACCCAAGGTTTACTCATTCAGAACATCCAAAGAAAACTTGTTTACATTCGGGTTCGGCCCTCATATAGGTCGCGGGAGCCAAGGCGCAGGTCAATATCACGTGGTTTCAAAGTTCTAATACATTATGAATGACATCGGGGCTTATGGTTTCTACGCCTCATCCCCTTTAATTCAAGAAGGAGGCCCAGAAAAATGACCTGTTAAAGATTCCATCTATGTATTCCTGATGAGAAGCGTAGAAAATCAACCATGGCGAAGGTTTCCAAATTACGTTTAGTTTCAGCACTACCAGGGATAGATTTAATTTTAGAAGTAGGAATGGAGAACGGTTAGTATTTACTTCAGTCCGACTCATAGCCCAGTATAGAGCCCCTCCCTCCAATACGTAACGAAAATTTTAAATTATTTTATTGGCTCTTTTTCCTGAAACTTCCTCTATTTTCTCGGTTACTTGTTATGTCAGGGATTTGGAAATGGTGGGGAAAAAATCATGGATTTAAAACTTTTTCTTCTTAAAACGTCAGGGATAACGTGGATAAGTCAGGGCTTTGGGAAAGTCAGGTATAAGTCAGAGATTAAATTTTTTTTTCATAAAGCGTCAGGGATATCCTTTGCTACATCAGGGATAGATTTAATTTTAGAAGTAGGGATGGAGAACTGTTAGTATTTACTTCAGTCCGACTCATAGCCCAGTATAGAGCCCCGCCCTCCAACACGTAACGAAAATTTTAAATTATCTTATTGGCTCACTTAAACTACGTTTTGATGACAATGCTGACGGGGACGGCGAAAAACACGTAATCCTTTTTACTTCTGTCACTATGACCCGCCTCTTCTTTCATACCCCCCCCCCGGTCCCGGGGAAGGGGGTCCGGGACTTGGACGCGCGCCCAGATTACTCTGTTCTCCATTCCTACTTCTAAAATTAAATCTATCCCTGGCACTACTGAAAATCGCAGGATATACAAAAATTTCGAATAATTAGCCCCTCGATTTTGAGGCACATTAAAAACATTCGATTCTTAATTATCTGACGATATCTATCTTATTTTCGCGACCTTTATCATTATTAGTTTCAATTCCAAAGTAAAATTGAGTTTAATTGAAAATCACATTTAATATAATGAATTTTGTACTTAAAACCTAATGTTTTAAAAATTTTAATTTTGTCGGAGCAATTAACACGGGGTGCGAAATCAGCAAATATTATTTAAGAAATGGATAAATACACCCTAGATTACCTCCAAGAAAAATAATTATTTAGAGGGTAATTACATTCATTTGAAATTTAACCAACAAATAGTTAAATATAATTTATATTAATTGAAACTTTAACCAACAAATAGCCAATTAAATTTATATTAATTGAAACTTTAACCAACAAATAGCCAATTAAATTTATATTAATTGAAACTTTAACCAACAAATAGCCAATTAAATTTATATTAATTGAAACTTTAACCAACAAATAGCCAATTAAATTTATATTAATTGAAACTTTAACCAACAAATAGCCAATTAAATTTATATTAATTGAAACTTTAACCAACAAATAGCCAATTAAATTTATGTTATTTCGAAATTTAACCAACAAATAGCCAATTAAATTTATGTTATTTCGAAATTTAACCAACAAATTTGTAAATATAAATAGTATTTCAAAAAGAGTGTATGATAGGACCGAGGTACAGTGGTGTTCTATGAGCGATTTTGAGTCGAAAATGTTCTATGAGCGATTTTGAGTCGAAAATGTTCTATGAGCGATTTTGAGTCGAAAATGTTCTACGACATTTTTCCCCTAAGAAGTTTTGATCAGAGTGTTCTACTGATACCCCCTTAATTAAATTAGCAAGGACCAGGGGTCATACCTAAAACACTTGGACAATCATAACTTTAAAATGGTGGCCTAGGGAGCAAAATGTCATAGAAACCTCTGTACTTTGGTGCTACCATACCTTTTTATCACCTCGTATATTACGCTATAGTTATGAATATGAACCAGAATTATTTCAGTCTACGCAGGGATCGGACAAAATTTTTATATTGAAAATCCCTGACTTTTGCAGCTTATCTCTCACTATTTTGATGTGTTTACCAGAGCCCACTCCATCACACCTTGGCCCATATTTATCATTGCTCGAAGAAATCTTGGTTTGATATACCAAACGAAATCCCTGACATATCCCTGACATTTTAGGAAAAAAACTTTAAATCCCCGACTTTAATTCCCGCATTTTCCAAATCCCTGACTTTAATTCCCGCATTTTCCAAATCCCTGACTTTAATTCCCGCATTTTCCAAATCCCCGACTTTAATTCCCGCATTTTCCAAATCCCTGACTTATCCAGGTTCCGTGCGAACCCTGCTACGCTAACTGGCCCCCGGTTTTACTTAATATTCTACAGAGTTGACATTTTTATATATTTCTAAATCTCAATTTTTTTCCTGACCACTATAGGTTTTCCACATTAAACGAGTCTTTTCCGGAACTAAACAATTTCCAAAGATTTCCTTGAACTTTATGTGGTAGTTGTTACGCAATCTGAACTTTCGGGCCTTTTTAAGTTATTTTTTTCCTTTGATAGTAGGGTACTATAGCATCCCTTAAGTTGTTCTAAAATCTATAGACGTAGGAATTTCTTAGAAAATGTAGACCTCATACCTGTATTTTGTCAGGTGTTACTAAGGGAAGGAAAGACGCTGTGCAAACCCCAGAAAAACAAAATTTTCGCAAAACAATTTAAATAATAGAGACATTCATTGTTGAGTGGGCCGCCAAACCAGCTGGTCAAATATAATTAAATATTTTCGACAAATGAGACCAATTAATATTTCCGGGTACCGAAGCGCATAGAAAACGTTTTATTGAAAAACACTCGCTTTGAAAAATAATTAGTATATCTTGAATCTTCTGTTAAAACTCTTGAACAATGACAGCTTGTTAAATATTAAGAGAAAACTTCAAAAGGTGTGATTGAATAATAGGGGGTTAGCAACTTTGGTTGTTTAGCTACAGTGAGGTGGTGAAAATTTTGATTGAGATGAAGTTCTTTTATTTTTCTTTCTTTTCATTACGTGTTTTTGCGAGTTAAAAAATATTAATTTGTGACTCGGTTATACCAAATATTATCAATTGGCAAAGGCGTCTGCCAGGGTAATTCAACTCCATATGGCACTGAATGGAATATTTTCTATCGGAGGCGGAAATATGAGCTATTGGAAACTTGAAAGGTTACGTCGCAAAAAAACCTCGTGATTGTTATATGAGAATGCAATACAGTGACAGCATACAGAGGTATCTAATCTAGAATTTCCTAGAGCTCCCAGTGTAATTTATCCAACCTTATCTCGAGTGTCGGTATATATCGAGAGGTCCTATACTCGGTAAACATATAAACCAACGCGTAAAGGAGTAAAAGGACATCGCACTTTATCTTTGTTGAATTTATTACGAGGGGCCAGTCACTTTGCGTAATCAGGGTAGAAGTTGTAACTTTGACTGCACTAATTACGTGTACTCTTTGAATAGGACTTAAATTATTAGATACATATTACAGGGTTCGGACGAAATTTTTGTATTGAAAATCCCTGACTTTTTCAATTTAACCCTGATCAAATTTTGCCAATATCCTTGACCATTTTAAGGTGTTTACCAGAGGCCACTCCATAATTACACCATATTTAGCATTGCTCGAGTCACAGTTTTGATGTAGCCAGGGATAGATGTAATTTTAGAAGCAGGAATGGATAACAGAATAATCTAATCTGGGCGCGCGTCAAAGTCCCGGACCCCCTTCCCCGGGACGATGGGTATGAAAGAAGAGGCGGGTCATAGCGACAGAGGTAAAAAAGTATTACGTATTTTTCGCCGCCCCAGTCAGCATTGTCATCAAAACGTAGTTTAAGCGAGCCAATAAAATAATTTAAAATTTTCGTTACGTGTTGGAGGGAGGGGCTCTATACTGGGCTATGAGACGGACTGAAGTAAATACTAACAGTTCTCCATCCCTGCTTCTAAAATTAAATCCATCCCTGATGTAGCAATGGATATCCCTGACCCTTTATGAAAAAAATTTTAATCTCTGACTTATACCTGACTTTCCCAAATCCCTGACTTATCCACGTTATCCCTGACGTTTTAAGAAGAAAAAGTTTTAAATCCATGATTTTTTCCCCACCATTTTCAAAACTACTGACATAACAAGTAACCGAGAAAATAGAGGAAGTTTCAGGAAAAAGATACCCAAACAAGCAATCCGTGAGTCGTGCCCTCTCAACCCGTTAGAACCAAACAGTATACAGAAATTTCCGGAAAGATTATGGTAACAAAAACCCTTTACGAAGCTTGATAACAATCCTTGACTTACGACCTTGGAAATTTCATACAGAGAAACAGGCGCCATATGTAGGTCCCTATAAAGTTTTCTCCATTATTTTAGTTGGAAAATTTACCTACATATAGGCCTATGTAAATACCAAATAGTATTAGTTTCGGAATGAAGGGGGAGGCAGAGGACCACGTTAATCGAAACCGCATGGAGCCTTAATTTAGAAGGGGAAAACTTAAGGCCGCGAAAAGAGAATCTGAATTTTTTATGCCATTATAGAATTCACCACCATCGTGCGATGCTCATCTGAAGTTTGATGAGCAGGAGAGCAAAGAAAACGGGTGGGCCTGGGAAGAATCATGTTACATAACTAAAGTACTAAGAGGATACGGAGTGCCATCCTACTTCAATAGGCCTTTATAGAAAGTTTTTACGGCTTGCGCACCTTGTTGATTTGTCCCGCCGCGCCTGCGCATTATAACAGCCATACGTCACCAAAATTCTCTCGGAAGTGACGTCCCTAAACTCAACAACCAAGGCTTAGATCAAAATTCTTAAATAAATATACTTTACGTTAGATCTAATCATTATAAATTCATACGAGTATCAAATATCAACATTAGAATAGTTCGGCATAATATGAATAAGATTTGCTGGCACAAAGTAGAGAAACACAAACGAAGAACAAACGCTTTAAAAAAAGCCCACCATTTTATCAGTCTGCTTTATCTCTCCAAATCTTGCCTCCAGTTCGTGTTTTTTATAACACAAAACTGGCTGAACTGAACTGACTCAGTTTGAACTACAAGAGGGGACAAGTACCCATAATTCCTTTAGAACTTTCTGTAAAGGCCTATTATCTCCTTCTGATATAACTCATCATTGAAGTTAATTACTTAATATACGTTCCATAATTACGACACGACACTTTAATACCTAGCAAGTTCGGTGAAGTTCTATACTTTTTTGAGAATAAAAAACACGAAAATTGACAACAAAACCCAAGATTCCAATTCCTATCCAAATTTGGTTGGTTCTGATATAGGGAGATTTCATTTGGATGAGTAGTTACTACGTTGTCACAACGGTCACACCCTCCTTAGTCTTAACACGGTTCTGGCAGCCATATTGTTGGTGGGTTTTCACTTTTCAGCTTTCTCCCTGAATTCAACCAGTATATCACCAAGGTCATGTAAATGATCTGACGAATCTTAACTCTTACCCCCAATCGAAAGTAATCTATAGTTAGTGTTTCAACAGGCATTAATTTGTAACAATGTCCTGCGTTGCTATGATTTATCACAAATACCTTCAGGATTTGAATTAGAGTTACGGAATACTTGATTATTTTATGCAAACGTTCAAAATTCAAAGAAGTGCCGCACCCCTTGAATTGTATTAGATAAATAAGCTTAACGGGAGTGTCGGATTGGCGAGAGACCAAAGTCGAAATTTGATAATATTTTTCTTTTTAAGTACGCCTAGATGTTTTTGTATAAAATTAATTAGCACTGAAAGAGCAACGTTTCTGATTTTGTTTTTCACAAACAACCTTTACCCTATAATCAGAGTTAGACATTATCTGTAAATATCCCGGGTTTTCAAAGCTTGGTATAGCAAAACTGCTCATCTTCGAAATCGGCTTAGTTCGATTAAAAATTCACCGTTTTAATTTGAGCAACCACCCTAGTACCCTTGATGTTTAAAGTAACACGATGAATTTGAAATGTAACTTTCTTAATACGAAGTGAACTGAACCACGGCTAATGTTGCGATCAGTTAAAATAAAGAGAGGGGAATATTTTCAAATAAAATTTGTTAAATATTGATTACATTATCCTTGGGATCAGCGAGTTGGGTTTTTTTTTTTCTTTAAAGTAGGGCATCTTGCAAAGTAGGATCCTGTAATAAGCTATCAACGAATTATAATTCAGAGATATATTATCAAACCAGGGTCAGGATAGTAAACCAATTATCTTTGTTGCTAGTCCCTATACAATAAGCCTCTTCTTTCAAACTAAGAAGGAAATACACTGGGGTGGAACTTTGCCTTTCATCTCGGTTTTCAGCGCTTGCGCTCTAGGCGTTTTGGGTCCAGAGAGTGAGCAGAGACGGCTATGGGTCAACCGGGTCAACCCCCTTGTAAGTCCCGATACTGAGGTTTGCCTACCTCATTTTTTACGTTGAAAAGGTCTATATCATTTAACGACACTGGAAAGAATGCTGTCGCGGTTTGGGTAAAATGTTTTTTAATTACGTCACATGGTCACCCTTGGTCACGAGAGTCCAAGATGCAAAGACTATTATGGAGTGGGACTGGACTCATAGTTCTTTTAATTAATAAGCCTACACCGTCTATTTCCCAAAGGATTAGTTTCAGAAGCACGCTTTCCTTTGGTGTACGTAACTTTGACTTAATTTGCAAACCAAACCGGCTTCTTTCCAGTTACTATAAAGTTCAAGATTACCTTCATCATTCACTTAAGCCTTCATTGCCTAACCTAAACATTATCAAATACATTACACTTAATAACATTAATCACCGGATAGATGGATAGATAAAACCCGATGGTATTGCGAGGTAAATTGATTAAAGGACGTCTTAAATGAGCGAAGAGAAATCTTAAATATTCTTGAATTCAGTTGCCAGCCGTTTAGAGGTAATAATACCTTGAAGGAGAGGGGGATGGAGTCGTAATCTGCATACCTTTAACGTTGCAGTCTGTACCCCCATATACGACCAGGAAGCCATGTCAGTAGTCTCAGCGTTTTGGTAGGGTCTTACGGTACGGAAACATATAGGATGCTCCTTGAGTCTTAAAACAAGAAAATAGTTCTCATTGAAAAACGATGGCGCTAAGCGGCAGCACTTAACAATCTTCTACCGAAGGGTAGGGGCGTGCGCATTAAGGTACACTAGGAGAGTTATGGTGCCGCTGGTCACCCATCATCATTTACACTCTTACCGCCTGATAATACAAGATGTTCCAAAATTTGGGGGTAGGACAAGTAAAATGGGTTCTTTGGGCCATTTAGAGTCGAAAATGTAACTTCTATGACATTTTGCCCCAAGGACAACCGTTTTCAAGTTATGATTGGAGTGTTTCACGGATGACCCCTTAAAATTAAATCAGCATTGTCTGTCAGTTGCTTACTTAAATTTAAGGGGTCATCCGTAAAATACTCAAATCACACCTTAAAAATGCTATACCTTAGTGCAAAATGTCATAGAACATTTTTAACTCAAAATAATCCATAGAACCAAAAGTATTTCGGTCCTACCAACCTGTTTGGAGCGCCAATTTGGGAAATTAAATACAATGAAACATGCGAAAAATATAGGGGCACGCCGCAATATGTAGTTAATTTTGTTAACACCAAGACATGCCAGATGACACGCCTACTCTAGTGAATTCGCTCTGACTGTAGCGGTATCAATTGGCGTGAATGAAAACTTCGTTCTAGAGCGTTTAAATACCTCTTTATCTAATTCACATAAATTTTTATATATATATTTATTTATATTTTTTTCTTTGGAGCTCCAAAAACGAAAAGCCGTCGTGCGGAACCAGACATTTATTCGCGTATTTTATTTCCTCATCCGAACTTGAACTTGATTTTAGTTGTTTTTCCCCCGAAGGTAATTATACATCGGAAAGAAAAACACAAATGTAGGACAACTTCCTCGAGCGAAACAAATAATGATAGGCATTTTATTTGTATAATAATAATGCACTAACGGGGAAAATGTTCATCGTTCAAAAGAACATCATTATCGAGAAAACATTTATTAGAAATTGTTTTTGAAGGGAAACTCGTTTTAACTTGATGATAATTCACGTAAGGTAAACGTAATAACCGTGAGATTCTTATCAGTTTAATTTTAGCCTTGCAACTAAATTATAATAACTAAAACATTTAAAAGTTTAAAATGGAACAAGGCGAAAGACAATAAGTATTTCGAGATAATTAACGGGTGCAAGGATACTAAAAATGGAGGTAAAATTGAGAAAGAGTTTACAGAGCGGCCTACGTAACGATCTATTCCTGGCGTAACATCTGTATTTTCTAGCCTTGAATTTATAATGAGACGATAACTACTTAAGCCCAAATTATATTGAGCATAAGTTCATAAGGTATGTTCCATAAGTTTGTTAATTGTTACCGAGAGCTTGCCATGAAGTGACTTAGGTCATAGATTCTCGTAAAGCGACGCCTGGAGAGGTGCTGTCAAAAGCTTAGTACAGACAGAAGTAAGATGAGACTAGAAGTACTGAGCTAACCAAATTCTTCACTTGGCGAAAGTGAATATTCTTGATAAGACACCAACGGTTGGCCCTCTGGTAGCGGTTTCTGAATTTTCCCTCCAAAACGTGAGACGCTCGCGGTGGTAGACGGCCGAACTAGATTCAAGCACCCGCGTCCCAATTCCGCGGCTTTAGGGCTAAGGGGAAGGGGGTAGAAAATGTTTTTGGAACTCGACCAATTTTTTCTCAGTAGTGTAGGCGCGATGGAAGCGGCATAAAATCCTCAAATTTGTTCACTAGTGCCAGGATCTACTACCAATGCTAGAGCTCTTTACTTCTAGTCTCACCTTACTTCCGGTACAGACCATTTGATGAACCAAGATGAACTGAAAAACCGAGTGTAGTCAATTCTCGCTTGTCGTTCTCGAACTAGCTCTCAGTAAGTCTCTAACATTACGAAGCATAGGTAGTGTCATCATACTTATCCAACATACCTTATTGTGACCGTTTGCTACCGTTGCGTTAGAGTTGCCAATAAGGAGGTCAAGCGCTTTAAACGGGACAGACTGATATTCCGATATTATTTTTAAAAGTATAAATTCCCGCCTAACGTGATAACGCAATTACTCAAAAATAGCTTCTATAACTTGAAAACTAACCCATCCCAAGGTTTTATCTCTTTATATTCTCACTCTTTAATAGATTTTATCGCAAAATGTATGTTTTACTTTCAATTCATCGAAGGTTCCCTGTGAATATCAACAAACGTATTCCAAGCGTGACCGTATCTCTCAATAAAAGTGGTTATTTTCTCATTAATAATAGTATAAAATACTTCTCTTCGAGAGAAGTGTACCATAAAACGGGAATAATTCTATTATAACATGATTTTTCCCAAAATCATTTTACATTTGGAGCAAGATTACTAAAAAGAATAACATACGCGATAAATAGTTCCTTCATTATTACTCTATTAGCGCTGATCAACTATTTGTCAAGGCGCATGCGCTTGTGGATTTTTGTCCCACGTCAAGACAATCAAGCTTTGTGGGTTGATTTCTGAGGATTTAGTACCAAACAGTTGTAGAATTCACCCTAGCACGGTGCGATGCCCATCTGAACTTAGTTTGATGAAGGGAAAAGCAAACAAAAAGGGTGAGCCTGGGAAGAATTAAGTTACCCAAATAAAATATTAAGAGGATACAGAGTGTCATCCTTCTTCTAAATATCCCCTTCTGATAATAGGCAAATTTGGGTTTAGCAAGGAATCAATAAGAATTAAATATTCGCAAAGATGGCCATGGATTTAAATTAAAAATATATACGACTCCATTGTATAATTTTAGTTCAACTGTTTTACAAATTTTCAACTTAATAGGTTGAACATTTAGGCAATTATACAGGGTGTTTTGGATAAGTCTGCCATAAATTAAGGGGGATGTTCTTTATACGATTTTTGGCCGAAAATGTTCTATGACTTTTTGCCGTCCGGGCCATTGTTTTCGAGTTACGATCATTTGATTGTTTTAGGAATGACCCTTTAGTTAAATTAGAAATAATTGTCTAAATCAGTTTCTTTATTAAATATAACTGTTCATCTGAAATTATTGGAGGAATTGAATATATTCTTATTTCTACACAATCATACTACACATAATTCAAGCGTAGAAATAAACATTACAATCGCATTGAAGAAAGGGAAACTGGGAAAGAAAAGAATATTAACATTGTACAAGCAACAGGTCGTTTACTTTCTGAAGGTTACATACCGAGCACGTAAGAGGCTTAGTAATCACTCTATACAACTACATTAGGCTACTAATAAACTTGACATTATGTATGTAAAAGTCATTACAATTATAACCTTCTAAAATGACTATATGAATTGTAACCTTGCCTGAGATGGATAAAACATACCAAATTCCCACCCCCCAAGATGGCGTAGGTGCACTACAGACTTTTCAAAGGGGGGGGGCACAGTATCGTCTGCTTAATTTAGGGTTAAGGCGGAATATCCGGTGTGTGAATATAAAGACGTTTTATTGGGCCTCAAAATCACCAGTCCACAAAAGTCCTTTTCGCTTGAAGCAACATCAATAAATGATATCTAGTTTATTAGGGAGAAGGTTTAAACTCGCCATATATCTAGCTTTATCTCCAGTCCAAACGTAGGTCCGGAGTTAATCCCAGTCTTTAAATTACAACCAGCATCTCATTGGTTCTTGAAAACTCGCGTCAGAGCGACGCGAATGACGAAAATTACGTATTTTATTATTATTATTACTTAGGCATCTTATACCTTCTCCCTAGTAAACTAGATATAGCTTCTTGCCACATCTAAGTCTTTGGATTAAATACCGCATGTCTCGTCAATCAAGTGATTTTTTATCGATTCTTCTTCTAATTATAAGACCAGTCTACATAGTGAAACATTCAAGAAATATCTCCGAATGATTTTAAAATTCAAATTAGGTTCAGATTTAAGGATAATTTGAAATAAGCCCCTTCGACCAATCGCCAAACGCCCTGTCTTTTTGTTAACAAAATCATAGTTATCCAGGTCTCGCGCCACGATTGTCACATCGCGCGCAAATTTCATCAAATCTCGCGATAAATTTCATTCGACACGGAGCGTGCCATGAGAATTTTGTTAATAAAAAGGCAGAGCGTTACGCGATTGGTCGGAGGGGCTTACATCAAATTATCCATAAAATCTAAACCTAATTTGGATTTTAAAATTATTCAGTGTTATTTCTTGGATATTTCACTACGCAGCTTGGTCTTACAAATAGTAGAATCACTTTATTTTCCACTTCACCCTCCCTTTAAGAAAACAAGGTGTACCAACACCAGACTCAATTTTCCCCCTTACTTTTGAATATGCAAATTTCTTTATAAACCCAACCACTGTAGTAATAGCAACGGTACACACCGATGTTTTTTCTTACAGGTACAAATGTTTCAATATTTAACATAAATCCTTCGAATTTTAAGTATTTTTAGTACTACCATAAACACAGTAAAGGTTACCCACCTCTATAGTAGGGGTATCTTCTTAGTTTTTTTTTTTTTTCAATTTATCAACAGGAAGTTTAATAAAGTTTAACACTGATTCCCGAAGTTACTTTCTAATGGAATAAATATCATGGGGGGTGAGAGGGATGTTTTTGCGAAATTTAACATTTCCCGGAAAAAATGTTTTACGTCGGAAAAAGTAAAAGTTGTGTAAAGTCAATAACTGTCGAAAATTATAGTACCTCCACTGAGTACTGACCTAGAGGTCATCGAGTTTAAAGGCAAGGATAGACAGATAGAGGGTAATGAGTGACGTTATTACGCGAATATCTTTAACCCCGCTTCTCTTAACACTCTATCGACCAATTCGACGGTAAAAAAGTAGTTCACGATATAAAATAGGCCAACAGCAGCAACTCTCTTAGTTCCATCGAAATGGTCTATTGCATAGTAGCGTAAGTTTATTGGATTACAAATCCTCGATAGGCGAATTTGTAATGGTAGTCTTGTGGTTATTTTACTGCATTAGACATTAACGTTAAAAGGTTGGAGAATTTCTGCTATCACTCTTATCAGCGCAACAAAAAGGTCGAATATCTTTAACTCTGCCTCTCTTAATACTCTCGACCAATTCGACGGTAAAAAAAGTAGTTCACGATATAAAATAGGCCTACAGCAGCAAGATGTGCCTTTGCCACTCTCTTAGCTCCATCGAAATGGTCTATTGCATAGTAGCGTAAGTTTATTGGCCGATGGTTGGATTACAAATCCTCAATTGGCGAATTTGTAATGGTAGTCTTGTGGTTATTTTACCGCATTAGGCATTAAGGTTAAAAGATCAAGGTCGGAGAATTTCTGCTATCAGCGCAACAAAAAAGGGGAATATCTTTAACTCTGCCTCTCTTAATATTCTATCGACCAATTCGACGGTAAAAAGTAGTTCACGATATAAAATAGGCCTACAGCCGGCGTAGGCACCAAAAGCAAGATGCGCCTTTGCCACTGCCTTAGCTCCATCGAAATGGTCTATTGCATAGTGGCATTTGGCCGATAGATGGATTACAAATAATCAGTTGGCGATATAATGAACAGCGTAATGGTAGTCATTAAGGTTAGAAGGTCAAGGTCAGAGAATTTCTGCTATCAGCACAACAAAGTACTGAGAAAAGAGCAGATAATATTGAAATTCATGCGTGGAGCGTGGAAACACGCCACAAGAAGCAATTGCGCCACTCACAATTACAAGAGTGACGTTAATTACTTTCATATATCGCTTACCACTGCTTTATAAGCATTTCTAATTAAATCACACACTTAGGGTTTTATATTCGTTTTTAGAAAACTATGGCAAATTAAACTGTATTTTCTAATATATTTTTAGGAAAAACAATTACAATGGCCATCGTGGCTACCACACGAAAAGTACCTGAACGGATACGCCGATTTCTTAAGAGTTTGGAAACCCTTGTTCAAATTCGGATACCGATTGATGATCGGTAAGATAATCATCTATAGCACTGCTTAAATCTAATGATTAGAATAAAACCTTTCCTACCTTTATCCACGATGTCCAGGCGACGTCTTCATTCCGGCAGTGTGGGATGCTCAACCAGCGCCAAGGCTTGACGACGAAAAACTGCCAGTAGTAGTTTTCTCCCACGGAGTCGCGGCTTGTAGGACAACTTACACCACAATCTGTTTAGAATTGGCTTCTCACGGATATATTGTTGCAGCGGTTGAACACAGGTAATTTAAACTTATTAATTACAAAACTTCACTAAGAACGACTTCAGAGTTGTAAGACACGCGGCCTGCCGTAAACCAAAGGACAGTCACACAAAGCCGGCCGCTGTGGAAAAAGGCGGGAAACCCAACGGTGCTTTTTTACCGCTGTTTTCGGATGTCTGCTAGCAATTTGTCACCATGGAGTAATATTTAGAGAGCCCTAACTTAAATGTATTGCACTTTTAAGGAAACTACATTTCCACTCCATTAGAACTGCTAATTTGCTAAATGTAAAAAAAATATGGCAATGGAAAACAGCGTATTGCAGTGGAGTAATAAGTGAAATTGAACCAAAGAGACGAATTAATAATGTTGTTGAATCATAATAATTATGAATAGCACAAGTCTCACATTTTAAATTATTTTTTACTCCACACTAATTTGAGAGTGCCGTAACTGTAATATATAGGGAATCAATAGTTCAACTGCGTTTAATACATTTTGACCCATGATAATATAACATGGAGTGATATACATCTTAAATTTCACCCTTTCAGGGACAGTTCAGCGTGTCATACGTATTTCTTAAGAAAAGAGGAAACTGAAGAAAACCCATATAGAATCGAAAAGGACGAATCTTCCTCGTCCGATGATGGTTACCATTATCCTGAAAACTGGGCAGACGAAGTCCATCGCCAACCCAAACAACCGCCCCCAATACGGGAATGGGTGCGTTACGACAATCGTACCCTCTCCTCGCGAGAATATCCCGCGAGAAAACAACAGCTACATCAACGAACCGAAGAATGCGTCCGTGCTTTGGACATATTAGAATCCCTTAACAGGGGTGACACAGTCACTAACATACTGGATCCATACTTCAAGGCGGAACGCTTCAAGGACATCATGGACATGTCCAAGGTCGCCATGGCCGGACATTCATTCGGAGGCGCTACCACCATTCACACTCTCGCCATAGATCTTAGATTTAAGTAAGTTCATGGTTATACTACCTGCCCAACGTGAGATGACACTAACTACCCATGAATGCATTACAGAGTGGGTTTATGTCTGGACACGTGGATGTTACCACTCATGAGAGACGACGACGTTCTAGCCGCAGTTCATCAACCCATTCTTTTTGTCAACATGGGTAGATTTCAGACCAAAAACAACTTAAGACTTATGAGCAAGTTAGACAATGGTGATGCCGAAAGGAAAATTATTACCATCAAGTAAGATTCAATACCTCTAAACTCTGAACCCAACTACTTAACGCGTCTTTCCGCTTCTTGAACCCTGACTTCTTGCAATATGGGACTTACGTCGTTACCTCTCACTTTTCGGAGAAATGTTCTGTGAAGGCTACGGAGCCCGTTGTATCTTTAAGGTCTGTTAGCCACTAACCAAGGCGCCTATCCTCATGGCGTCGCCAATAGAAATGCCTCTCGTAAATCCCGTTTAAGAAGACAACTGTTTACAAGAAGCTTTCCTAAACTATGACGGTGTCTAAATTTCCATTTTTTTTTTGCAGGGGTTGTGTGCATTTGGATCAATGTGACATGAACTTTGTTGGTAACTGGCTTCAATATAAAGTAATGGGTGGTTTTTCCCGCGTTAACCGGTTTACCGCGATGGATACAACCACCAGACTCATGCTGGACTTCATGGGAAAAAATTTAGGCAAGTAGACCACTATTTTCAATGAAAGGCTATTTCTAGTGGATTTGGTAGTTTTTAGGTATAATAATCTCAATAATATTTTATAATTATTATTTAACTCTCAAAACAGTAACCAAAGTAGAAGGCGAATGGGAAGAATACTTGAGGAAGCAACAAAAGAAGTTAAAGTTGGGTATTAAACCCAAATTAAAAACTCCTCTAAACCCAACAGCTTAAATACCATTTTGAGGGACCGCCAAACCAAAATTCACCGACCAACGAAGAGCACATATCATTTAGTTATATATTTAAAGGTATATAAATATACTTGTACGGTACTAATAGTTACACCTAAAATAAGCGTCTTGGACGTTCTTCGAGAAAGACCTTCAATAACACATTATGTTAACTAAACCACGTTTTTATCGTTTTTCATTTTTTTGTGATACAAAAAATTAATCCTTTTTTTTTTCGTTATTTTGATGGGATACAAATTAGGAATTAACAAATTATTTAATTAAACGCGCTATACGCAACAAGTCTCCTATAAGTATAATCAAATTAAAATTAACTCAATAGCATCGTTCTTATGATACGTGGCCAATTTACCAGCCATTTTGTACAAAATAAATAGTTATTTTTATATAAATAAAATTGTTTGTTATATTAATTGAAACTTTTGTGTGAATGAACAGTTTCTCAACTCAACGCCCCATTCAGACTTGCGTTAATTATTTTGCTAGAAAAACTTAGTTTACAATTTCTGGTGTGGTATAGACATACAATTTTTTTAAGGTTTTGCGCAGCTTGGTCAAAGCAAAGACAAACATACAAAGGTTTGGAAATATGCTGTAGGTTTCTGATAAGTCTACTATAACCAGAAGTAAGATGAGACTAGAGGTAAAGAGCTCTAGCATTGGTAGTAGATCCTGGCACTAGTGAACAAATTCGACGATTTTATGCCGCTTCCATGGCGCCTACACTAGAGAGAAAAAAATTTCCTACCCCCTTCCCCTCAACCTAAAGCCGCGGAACACGGACGCGGGTGCTTGAATCTAGTTCGGCCGTCTACCGCCACGAGCGTCTCATGTTTTGGAGGGAAAACTCCGAAACTGCTACCAGAGGGCCAACCGTTGGTGTGTTATCAAGAATATTGAATTCACTTTCGCCAAGTGAAGAATTTGGTTAGCTCAGTACTTCTAGTCTCATCTTACTTCTGTTATAACGTAAAGGGTTACGCTGATATGTCTTGCTCCGCATGCCTGATTATTTCCACTGTTTTAGGGACCAATCAATATTTGGGAGCCAATACCTCTGTAAATAAACGTTGCACACCTAATGTTCTTTGGCATTTTTCATTCAGTTTGACATTAAGAAGTAATAACAACCCTTTATTTTATGGTAGACTTGTCAGAGACACCTTGTATATTCAGTTTTTTAATAGAATATTGAAAATAATAAGATAGGAATGCCCTACTGATAAGTCCACTTCTTTTTATGTTTTTATTAACTCGGGAATATCTTCAATTCTGCTATGAATATTTCATGGCAAAAGGTTTGATAGAAAAAAGAATTCAAGAAGAATTACACGCACCCTCGCACGCACCTTCATCCCGCCAACTGGCAATTAAATTTCAAAAAACACGTACGCTAGCTCTCTACCTACCTAACAATTGGATCTCACCGAGAACAGTGCATATACTTTTAGTGACTCAAAACCCAGAAAATATCGTCGAGGTGTTGAGCATTTCATATGGACAAAGAATAAACAACGCTAGCCTTAACGGTTTCACCCTCAAAATTTTCATCTACAGGATGAATGGACCCAAGTACAGTTCTTTTTATAGATGCCAGACGGACCCTAATTAAGTTTTGATTTGATCGTTTAACAGTTTCGGCTCAAAATAAGACAAAGTTCACTCTGCTTTGGTCCATACCAGCTTTTGCGGAACACTGTATCTCTCCACTATTACCATCCCAAACAATACCGCTCAAATATTCAAGCAAGAATAGTACAAACTAACACGTGACTTTGATCATTGTGAAATGAAACACTTCTACACTAGTAATTCTATTTTAAATTCGCTTTTTACGGCAGAGGTCTACGGCAGACGGTCCATGGCGATTTAACTTCATACATTAAAAAAGCTACCAAGCGTAAACCAATTTCTAGAAATCTTTCAACAACCTTTTTACAGTTATTTTAAACTCATCCGCTAAACAGTCGACTACCCATTTTGTTAATGAAGCCTTGAAAAATGGAGTTGAAAAATTTCGGCGTCAAAATTAAGTTTTTTTTTAAGAAATAGCGCGATAATTTTATTTGAATTTCAAATATTTAAAGGACCTTGTAAACGCGAAAGTCACGTTACTCCAAAGTTATTATCTATCCGGAAGGTAGTAATATAACAACCCAGTTACCGGCGCACATGTGTTCCAATCTTTCTCGTACACCCTTTCATTACTGAAGCCCAGCGGCATAAAACAGTACAACCTGTTTGAACTAAAAAGATATTCTTCATTCATTTATTCGTAAAGAAATGCGATTTGAACGTTATTTTAAAGACACTCGAAGATGTCAATAAACTGCATCAGTTCAGCTACATTGTAAGTTTGTGAGTTTTGTTTGTTTCACTACTAATTACCAGGACAACAGAGGTAGGAACTAGCAAAATAAGTTGTAAAGAAGGACAGTATGGGTGCCTGTGTTTCACGGAACCTTTTGCTCTAAACAAGATAGTATTATTTTAAAGTCAGTAAATTGACGCGATGTTTAAGAAAATATGTTCCGCAGGTGAAACATATCTATAAGGACCACTGTGTTGCTTAATTTCGACCCTGAACACCGGTTTCTAGGTTGAAATTCTTAAAGATAGTCTATAACCCTGTATAGCATAATTGTTTCACTAGCCACAGACCAGAGTTCAGGACATTTAGGAGCCAATTGCAAACGTAATTATTATATTGCCATGTCGATATGATTAATCTACGAAGCATATTTTAAAATTCCTATTCCACAAATTTGCCATCTCTTTATCGGGTTCAGATAGCAAAGTTTTAAAAGCACAAGTTTCTGTCCTCATTTTATAATAATTAACTTTACAAAAGGAGTACAGGGATTGCACTAAAAGTAGACCGTTCCATTAATTCCACAAGACAAGCAAACAAAATGTGGCATTCGGTTATTTCCCATGCGTCAAGAAGCACCGCTAGAGGCAGTGCGAGTTGGCTAGCCTCCCTAGTGTAGTGAATTCGGGCTCCGTCTGGCTTTGCCTCTTGGCGCGAGGGAAATAACCCAAGAGGGTAACCTTCCGCCTATGTCTTTGTTTCTCTCAAAGCAGTTAATAGAATAGTCTATAAGTAATCGTAACACACTTAGATTAAACAGATGGTGATCTTGCAACGGAAGTAATTAAGCGAAAAAAAAGGATGTTTAAAAGATTATGAACAGCTACGGTTTCATATACATTTGGATATAATTGAACTTTCATGTGCCACCTGAATCATTGTGAACTTTTGTGCGAGCTAGAATAGCGTCCGTAAGGGTTCAAGGATGAATATAAAGACAAACGTGATGTGAATTACAACGAGCCATAAGTACACGTATCGCTAGATGGTGAAATGGAACCAGTATAATTTTATCGCTTGGTATACGTAAAACAACATTTATCAATCTAAAGACAAATTCTCTACAAATGAACATGGCCTTGCGTGAGTCAGTCGGACAGAGCACCGTGTTCTACATAGACACGACAAATTACCTTAAAGAAATGAACAATCCATGTACAGAAAATGAACCAACAACTGGACAATCAACGGACATATCTTTAAGTTCAAAAAGGTTCTGGTCCTTGTTCGTATTTAGTTACGGTTCCTTCATAAGTGCCCTGTTTTTTGCTGAATACGCCATCATTGGTGATGTCATCATGTCCTTCTTCGACGTCAATCTCTTTGAGGTGTCCAGCACGGCAATGGTTTTCTTATTGGGTTTCGCCTTTCTTCTATACCCGACAAATTTGCTGCTGCAACTCAAGGGAATGAGGTTCGTCTTAGTCTTGGGTATCACGTTGATAACAGTCGGTGCTTGGATCAGATGCGCCGGATTGGGCCCAACGTCCTTTTGGGCTCTGATATTGGGGCACATTTTCATCGCATTGTCACAGTGTTGCTTTTTGCCGGTGACTACCCTCTTCGCGTCAACGTGGTTCGGACCAAATGAAGTGTCCAGAGCTTGCTCCGTTGGAATATTTTCAAACATAGTAAGTTTCTTTCGAACAAACGTTGGGACTTGCCTTCTCCAACACAGGTGAAATTTACGTTACTACATTGTACCATATTAAGTTTATAAGATATGTTCCATAAGTATGACACCACCTATACTTTGTAATGCTAGAGGCGTACTGAGAGATAGTTCCAGAACGACGCGAGAATTGACAACACTCTGGTTTTGAAGTCTATCTCACCTATTAAGTCTGTACTAAGCCTTTGAGAGCGTCTTACCATGCGTCACTTTTCAAGAATCTATGACTTTTTACTTCCGTCACTTCGTGACAAGCTCTCAGTAACCAGTGACAACTTACGGAACATATCTTAGGAACTTATGATTGTACACTGACAGTTTGAGAAAATTGCAAGCCAATATCAGGCTTGCGCAATTTCCAAGCAACAGAAACGTAAATTAAACGTATTTCTGACGAGGCGTAGTTACGAGAAAAGTAAAATGAAGTAACTATTTTCTCTTATAAGTTAGGTGTTGCTTTCAGTTGTTTGATACCGCCTTTACTGGTAACTGGTAAATCTTCGGAAGAAATCAAGTATCAGTTGATGTATTTGCATATTTCATTCGCTGTCGCTAGTACCATTGCTTTTTTCATGATAATTTTCGGTACGAAATTCAATTCTATCCCCCATGCGCGAGAAATGTTCATTTTGCCCAGAAAACCAAAAGTTCACAGATAAAAACAAAAAGTCTACTTCTTTAACAGTTCCCAGCCTGTAGGCGTCATGTAAAACCGACCTTCTTCTCAACCAACCAGGGAAGAGGTTGGGGGAGAAGGGGGTCAAAGGTTTTCAGGGTTCGTACGAAATTTTTACATTGAAAATCCCTGACTTTTCCAGGTTATCCCTGACCATTTTAAGGTATTTACCAAAGCCCATGCACTTCTCACACCTGCTCATATTTATCATTGCTCGAAGAATGGTTTGATATACCAAACAAAATCCCTGACTTTTTAGGAAAATATTTTAAATCCCTGACTTTTTCCCCTGTTTTCCATATCCCTGACTTATCCAGGTTTTCCAGGTTATCCAGGTTCCGTACAAACCTGTTTATTGAAAATAGTACTATATGGTGGCGATCAAAAAGTTAAGTCTTGGTAGCGTCGTTGGTACTGGCTAGTTTAGAAGCCTATCCACGCATTTTTCCTGTGCTACGGTCGTGATGGTAAACATACGAAGAGGGGTCTACAAAATTCTGAGAGGTAAAAGGGGTTTCTCATATTACACGGCGCGAACTAGCTTTAATGCTGTATACTTTTGGTTTTAATCTGTGAACTTATGATAAAACTAAGGAATCTTCACTATCAAGTTGGCTTTATAATGAATATTTGTCCATGGGAATTTAATAATTAAATTAAGTAAATTTTAAATAAAAATCACAAAGGGTTACAAGATAGTCCAGAGTCTCCTCCAAGTTTGTCGCAAAAACAAGTTCGACTTTCAAAGGAACATGTCAATGGAATGCTGAGCGAATCACTACTAAATTTGAATAAAATCGGACTTGATATAATGTTCAACACAAATTGCATGTTGCAAATTGTAGCTTCTGGTAAAGTACAAGTTGTGTTTCAATCAAACTAAGTACAAATTTAGTAAATTTTCTATTCGAAACAATAGGAATTAACTTTGGCATTATGAACGCCATTCCTACAATCATGAACGATCTGATATTACGATTCTATCCAGTGAGTCATCGTTTGTACAGTTAAACTTTTGCAGACTGCACTTGACAAACACTTTTTCAAACGAAATTTAACATTGCATATTCGTGCGCGTCAGCCTTTTTTGTTTTATCAACTGCCCCTTCTAATGATTAAAGGGGATATATTTTTTCACTTACAGGATGCTAACAAGGACGTAGGAATACTGGGTTTACTAATCCTTCTAGTTGGTATACCAGCGTCTTTGATATGTGGGTCTTTGCTAGATCGTACGCGGAAATACAGGTTGAAAATTACGCAAAAATAATACCATATCTACCCTCCCCGCTGGACAATCTGTATTTACGTTCCTAGAACATTCCCGTCTAGCCTCAAAAGGGTTCTCTAGATCATCAGACACACCTAGTGCTAACGCCTTTGTGTCTCGTACTAGGATGTACAATGCGTTATGTAGGGGCGTGTGAGGAACTACATTTTGAAGTAATACTACGACGCGATAATATTCCTCAAGTAGTGATTGGGAAATGTCAGGTGACTGTAAACGTGGAACGACTCGGCGCATTGATTCAACGGAAATGCTGGTAAATGCCCATTCCCAAAGCACTGATAACGCTGCGAAATCCACGCATGCCCAATAGAGCTCCATTTTATGGAATATAAGCTTGATACAGGCCCCGCCCCTACTTAACGGATTGTACATCCCTTAGTTTTCAAAGGACATTATAGAGGTGGAACATAGAATTATTGTGCTGCAATGAAGTTTGATTAAAGGAAAGCGCGGCTCCGTTGATGCCCCTTATAGATGGCTTTTCTGCTACACTGTGGCTAAGCTTGCTAAAGGCTAGTTAAGCCAAAGGCAGGAACCAATGGGAACTAGTGCATTAGGTCTGATTGGTTCCTGCCTTTGGCAACGTAAAATTTGTGTCCAGAAGATTAGCCAGAATGCTAGGGGTGATCATGGAGTCGCGCATTCCTTTAAAGTAGATTGTAACACATATGACCCGTCCACATTTCGATGTTTCATCCCTACAACCTCTATAATTTCCCGATTTTCCAATTATAAGTTAATAAAATACGGCTTTCGTTACAAATGTTTCAAAAAATATTTCAGAGAAATGTACATCTTCACGTCAATTGGTTGTTTACTAGGATATCTGTTTTTCATGGGATGCTTGTACTACAATATGATATCGATATACTTGTCCGTTCTCGTTTTGGGCTTGTTCCAGTCAGCATACCTGACTGTAAGTTTAGAGTTTGGCGCGGAAATATCATATCCACTGCCCGAAACCGCGTCATCTGGACTCATAATTGGTATTGGAGGGGTATGTTAATCATGACACACACTTATTGTGAAATAAATTACAGTAAGTTTTTTATATACTTTTACAGCTTCTTGGTATCGCTCAAACTTATTTCGCAACGTACATTTTACAAATTTCTGGAGTTTTAGCGGGCAATATGGTTATTGTTTCGTTTTACCTACTGCAGACCGTAATATCAGGTAAATACAGCCCATTTTTTAATCAAGCGTGAACTAGGGTTGGTACTGGTAATTGTGAACACTTTTTTACAAATATTTGAATAACTTTCGTGGCGCTAACGTTAGACACCTGAAACTTTCAGGACATGAAATATGATTATTTAGACACAATTCGCTATGTTTTCAGCTTTTTAACTCTTTTAAATTTTGCACAACGTCCTATTTCCAAAACCCCTTAGAACACCCCAATGTGAACAATCGCTGGTAAATGTAAACACCCTGATTCTAAATAGTGAACACGGGACCCAATGTTAATCAAATGGGAGGAATAAAAAAGGCCCTATGAAAAAAGCTACCAATACGTAGGGCCTAAATTCATGCACCTGGATTTAAAGTTTACGCAGATTTGATAAGTGATAATAGGATAGGCCTACTCTTTCGTATAAAAATTAGAAGTTCTAGTCTAGAACTTCCCTTTAGGAGCAAGTGGGTAGTAAAGCAAGGAAAATTCGACCATCGCTAGTTCATATGCAGTGGCGTTCGTTGCCAAACGTACGATAATTATAGTTCAATGCGATAATTTTCTCTTAGCGTACGATAATTTTGACGCTGTACTATATAGTACGCTAAATTCGATAATTCGGCTTAGGCGTACAATAATTGTACTATAATTTCGAATTTCGTGGGAAATTTAACTAATCTGGGCACAAAAGTCTCGATAGGTGTAGAAAAAGACGAAATAGGACTCGAGGCAGTGAATCTTGTTCATCCCACCATAATAATAATACACTCAAGGCCAAAGTCAGGATGTGAGAAACTCTGGGACTGGGAGATGTTATTTACCTTTCTCCCTCAGGACCCTTGTACTGATTTTAATATAAATACAAGGTGAATCAGAACACCCGCATTGGTTTTACCGCTATTTTGGAGGCGCTCAGAGACTACGATAATTTTGGGTGAAAAACTGAAAATCGATCATTTTTTTGGCTTTGGTACGATAATTTGGTAATTTTTATTTGGCAACGCTGGCAGTGGCATTTTTCTCTCTGCATTTACTAGTTAAATATGCCACCCTTGTGATACACACTATTCATTGATCTACCATCATACATAATATGAGAAAAATATTGAAGCGACATAGGGAATTTATATGATACCATAATGATATGAGCTTGACATAGAGACCGCGGAAAGATTCCCTGCATCACTTCTATTTTCTTTCTAATATTAATAATAATAAGACGTGGATTATTTTAACCGTTTTTATAGCTTTAATAAAATCCAACCTGAAACGTCTAAAAGTCAACTGTCCATCAAACAACAGGACAGATGAAAATTATAGAACCATAACTTTATGATCAAAAGGTCATAGTGTAACAGATGAAATAATGAATGAAATGAAAAACCATGTATATTGAATCAAGATGAAAAAGAAGTCACAATTTCTTAGACTTCTCTATTAAAGCTTTACACGAGACACTTCGAAACCAAGAAGCGATATCTAGTTTACTAGGGAGAAGGTATAAATTCGCCTCCACATTTCCAGCTTTATCTCCAGTCCAAACGTATAGTAGGTCCGGAGTTAATCCGCGCCTCTAAATTACAGCCAGCATCTCATTGGTTCTTGAAAACTCACGTCAACGCGACGCGAATGACGAAAATTACGTATTTTCCGACTGAGGAGAGGCGAAATAGCCCGGCCTCCTTTTACGTCCCCCCCCTTGTATTTTGAAAGGGGGACTGAGACTATGGCGCGTGAGTACTTAGGCATCTTATACCTTCTCCCTAGCAAACTAGATATCGCTTCTTAGAAACCATTTTCAACCGTTTTGGGAGGGTCGAAATGTTACATTAACCTATTCATCATGTAGTTATTTTATGAGAAAATGCTTTCGAAATTGGTGTCAAAGTGTCTCGTGTAAACCCGGCTTAACTCAGACCACTGAAGACTTGCAAATATGGACTTGAAAAAATACTTTTATTTTCATTTATCGTTAATTGACAATCCCTAGCTACAAACCCTATGATTTTAATTTATCCATCACTTTGTAAACTTGAAAGAAAAAAGATATAACTGTTTTAATTTTGTACTGATTTCAGAGAACAATTTTGTTAAATTTACTTCCCACCCAAAATTATATTTTCGATGTTGAATTTAATAATTTAAATTGCCTTATCAAAATTGAAAAAAATAAACCCAATGTGAATAAAATTCACTTTTAAATGCGAGGAAACCTCCATTTGATTACAAAATACTAACTAAACCTTCTAAACAAAATAAACTAAATCTTTTGGTTTCGAAGCGGCTTTATCAAAAGCAGCCTTTATGCACTTATGAACAAATTCGGCGCTTTTTGAAGCATCCACCGTAGTCAACAGGTGTTGTTTCTTATAATATTCTACTAAAGGACTCGTTTGAGTATGATAAGTCTCCAACCGTTTTTTTAACGTTTCCGCATTATCATCAGCCCTCTTGATCAACGGTTCCCCGGTTATCTGAAATTGTCCGTCATCTAAATTTTGATTCTGATACAAAAGACTAACTTAACTGTCTGTTAGATAATACTAACATCATCAGTCATTGGTTTCTTAGGAGGATGAAATTCTTCGTGGTAACTCCTACCACTTTTGGTATGAAACAATCGACCAGTTATTCTTCTGACCAATAAATCGTCATCAATTGCAAATTCAATCACAGATTGTAACCGGGCTCGCCTGGCCTCCAATAACTTATCTAACTACACCGTCAACGATATCGGAAAAAAAGTTATAGGTGGACTAAGGCTGCTAACTAATAGCAGGGATAGATCAAATTTTAGAAGTCGGAATGGAGAACAGAGTAATGTGGGCGCGCGTCAAAGTCCCGAATTTTTTTTGGGGGGGGGGGGGGTTGAAAGAAGAGGCGGGTCATTGCGACAGAGCTAAAAATGAATAACGTATTTTTCGTCGCCTCCGTCAGCAACGTCAAAAAAACGTAGTTTAATTGAGCCAATAAGATAATTTAAAATTTTCGTTACGTGTTGGAGGGAGGGGCTCAATATTACTGGGCTATGAGTCAGACTGAAGTAAATACTAACCGTTCTCCATTCCTACTTCTAAAATTAAATCTATCCCTGCTAATAGTGAATAACCCAGAATTCAATATCTTCTCCACATGGCTACATTCTGATGATGTTTAAAGCAATGTCGCTCCTGTGGCGCCCCTAATATTCTACACACGTATTTTACATTGCTAAAAGCAGGAACCAATCGGAACTCGTTCTCGAGGGCGGAGCTAAAAATAGGCTTTACTAAGCATAGCGGGTTAGTCAACTCCACCCCTCGACTATGGGAGCATCTAGTGGCATTTTTTTTAAAGTAAACCACAGCCGAGACTTGCTTTTAATGCAAGTAATATGCCAGTGTCATGGATCACACCAGAAGTAGGATGAGACTAGGAATAAAGAGCTCTAGCATTGGTAATAGATCCTGGTACTAGTGAACAAATTTGAACATTTTATGCCGCTTCCATCGCGCCTACACTAGAGAGAGAAAAATTGGTCGAGTTCCAAAACATTTCCTACCCCCTTCCCCTCAACCTAAAGCGGCGGAACACGGACGTGTCTCCTTGAATCTAGTTCGGGAGTCTACCACCGCGAGCGTCTCACGTTTTGGAGGGAAAGTTCAGAAACCGCTCCCAGAGGTGAGAGGGCCAACCGTTGGTGTGTTATCAAGAATATTCACTTTCGCCAAGTGAAGAATTTGGTTAGCTCAATACTTCTAGTCCCTTATCCTACTTCTGATCACACTTTTTTTCTCTCAATTATAATTATAAACTATCGACACTTAAGAGTTTTATGTCTGGTTTGTAGAATCATAATTTTAGGGGTACAAGCCAATACAGTGTGCAGACAAGTGTTGCCAGTCATTTGCGAGTGCAATTCAACCGCTATCTACAACAGACTGAAAAGCTGGTACTTCTGTTTGATTCAGATCATTCCAGTGCCAAATTTGAGATGCTCTCACAAATTACTTCTCACAAATTACTTGTAACCCCGAGCCCAGTTAAATTTTAATTAATGGGAGAGGAAATTTCTCTAGCCCCTTTAGTATACATTATCAATATCATGTTCCTAAGGAGGATAAGGCACAAATCTGAATTTCATGATGGCTTAGTTGTTCTTGGTATAAGATATGTTCCATAAGTATAACAGGGTTCGTACAAAATTTTTGGAATGAAATTCCCTGACTTTTCCAGGTTTTCCCTGACTAAATTCCACAAATTTCCCTGACCATTTGCAATAACGTACATGGCGAACGTATATGAAAACCAATCTATATTCACTCAAATAGTTTTTGCACGAGTTATTGTTATAAAAATTAGCCAATTAATTCGTTTAAATTTAATTTAAAGTAAATCATAAATAACCTGAGCGAGCGAAGCGAGCTCCGCGAATTTGGTGCTTTGCTCAAATCTCGGACAAAAAAATTTCTGGTCACCCTTATACTTTAAATTTCCCTCCAATATATTTTCCCTGACATTTCCCTGACTTTTTAGGTCCATTTTAAATTTCCCCTACTTTTCCCTGACTTTTTAGGTCCATTTTAAATTTCCCTGACTTTTTAGGCCCATTTTCAATTTCCCTGACTTTTCCAGGTTTTCCAGGTCGTGTACGAACCCTGTATGACACTTCCTATACTTCATAATGCTAGAGACTTACTGAGAGCTAGTTCAAGAAGGACTCAGTTTTGAAGTCCATCTTCATATATAGTCAGTACTAAGCCTTTGACAGTACCTCAACAGGCGTCGCTTTACCAGAATCTATGACAAACTCTCAGTAACCAGTGACAAACTTATGTAACATATCTTATAAACTTATGGTAACTTCAATATACTAATCATTAGAGAGATTAAGCATTGATTCCATGTTATGTGTATATGTAGGTAACATTTATGGAGCATTGGCCCCCAGTGCTATATAGTGCAACCAAGCAAAACACTATCTACTTTATAATTGCCAGCAATAAAGCAACCCAGATACAATTATTTCACAGAGAAACCCTCACTGCCATACACAACAAAATCTAAACACTAAGTGACAATGTGGAAAGAAGCTCTACTGAGTTTATGAGTCATAAGGACGCACAAAACTACAATATTTTTCATGGGGAACACCATGGAGAAAGGAAAAACCAAAAAGGTTCAATTCACGCTCAATACACCACTTTGACATTACCTAGGGCGCCACAGCGGGCTACTGCGAACTAGTACTTATTAAGATGGGCAGGGAAAAACCCGCGTGGGGTTGTGCTTTTGCTAGTAGGGGTAACAAAGAGCAGTTTCCAGTCTTTCCCCTTGCGGCGCTTCGAGCGCGGGGCATCGGGCATGCGCGCAACAGAATGTCGAAGTGGTGTATTAGACATTTCAGAACTGGGAAGATGCACATGGCATTTTATTTAACCTAGCAGTGAAGATATTAACTTCTGAGTATACATTTCATCTAATACCTCTTGGGCTTGCACCACGGTTCGTGGGAAACCATCTAAAATGAAGCCATTCTTGCACTCGGGCGTTTCGAGTTTATTGGCAATAAGGTTAACGACTAAAGAATCACTGACTAATTTGCCTTCAGCAAGAATACCCTTCAATGTTTTGCCAAGTTCTGACCCACTAGCTATTTCGGACCTTAGCATGTCCCCTGTTTGTTTGTAACCAAAGTTTAAACAACTCGAAGAAAACAAATAAGAATATTTTAACGATACCAGTTGAAAGAAGACAAACGCAGTAGCCGACTTCCTGAATGCGTGGTCCCTGTGTGTGAAAAAAGGTTTTGTCGCTAAGCCTTGGCTTCCTACATGTACTTGGATTTCGCGGGTTAATTTATAGATTTCGTAATTACTTGAGTTCCTTTTCCAGAACCAGGAGGACCCAAAAATATCGCTCGAATACCTTTCGGTTCATTTTCACTTTGTTCGATTGTATAATCGCGTAATTTCGGAAGACTTTGAGCCGATGGAGCCATTTTTATGAATATGATTATGCCGAGATTTGATCAGACGACGTGTAACAGTTCACCTCTTCCTTCCAGGGTGGGAAATAAGGATTTTTTAAAACTGGACATTTTTTTTCCACCAACGTACACTAGTGCTTAGCCGTGAGGCCTTGAGCACCAGGAAGAAGTGAGCGTGAGACCCTACGCGGCCCAACACCGACGGGGGCTGCTAGGTCGTATGTGTGTAAACAGGGTAGGAAATGAGGTTTACTTGGGAGGTGACGGAAGGTGGAATTGGGGTAAGTCACCTCCGGACACGGGACAGTCGGCACCTATAGGGTAGGGTCGCCAACATGTGTCGTATTCCCTCAAACTTTGCCGCCCAAACTGGACATTGGGCCTGCCACCCCCCTGGTCTGGACTCTGGAATAAATAAATTGGTCCATGGCCATTGACAGGACGCGTCGTCTGCTAAAATGAAGCAGTGGATAATTAAAATAGTTGAGATAATGTCTGGACTCTGGACTATGGTTACCCTTGAATTTTATTAGTGGTCAAGTGGACCACTGACCCCCCCCCTCCGATTTAATTTTTAAACTGGTCCAGGCAATTTTTAAACTGGTCATTCGCCCTATGCCACCGCCTTATTTCCCACGCTGCTTCCTTCCACTGTTCTACACTTTACCGGCGGAAGACGAAATTACATAGGCCCTCCTATAATACTACTCCATGCTGAGAGATTGCCAATGGAAAACGTCATAACATTTTGACCAATCAGAAAAACGAACAGCTCACGGGGTTCCACGAGAGCAAATGCGCGAAATTCAAACACGTGAATTGTTTTCATACTTTTTCCTTCGGCCATTTTGAAGGTTTTATAGCCTTTTTGGCACTCAAAATTATGGACGAAACAAACGATTTAATAAGAATTTTGTAAGTATTATATTTATTACATCATTCAGACGCTAAAGAGATTTAAATTTTAACAAAAATTATTGGATTTCTCAGTGTTTTTAGACCTTACGTACCAATATTCCTAAAAAGAAGTAAAATTGAATCATATGAAAATTTGTTGATTGAAATATCCAACCAATATGGCGTTGATATTGAGAGGTAAGTACTCTAATTAAACCCTGATTAAATATTGCGCTCTTATTTAACGAGTTTTTAAGCCTGCATCTTATGAGTGGAATGGAAATTAAAAATTCTGATCAGCTAAAACATGACAAAGTTTATATTGCAGTTGAGAAAGATTGGTAAGTTGAAAGGTTTCTGCAGCCATTATGCATCGCTTCAACTGTTTTTAAATTTTAAATAATGTGAATATCTTTCAAGCGATCAAGACGGAACCAAAGAGGAGGTAAGACTAGTCTGATATACTACATGTTCCATAAGTATGACACTTCAATATGGCGGTGTTCACGAAAAACTCTCATTAAAACGTGTAAAACTTATGGAACAAGTAAAGAAACCAAAAGATGCAATTTAAAATTTCAATTTTCAATAGATAAATGATGATGCTTCAAACAATTCAACATCTGACGAATCATCATCCAGTGAATCGTAATTAAATTATTTATATTCTTACATTTAAACTATATAGAGAGCGGGCAAGAACTGAAAAACCACCATTACAAACGTCATACCACAATAGGGCGTCCCCCCCCTCCACTAGGCTATCACTCGTCGCCATTTTGAGGGAAAGGGGAGGAGCCAGTCTTAAGGCCTTTTTTCCCTCCCTGTTAGGTATTTTGTCTGTTTAATAAAGAAACATAATCTTTTCAGACATTCCAACACCTCGTTATGTAAACAAGTAAAGGCTTACAGAAGACACTGGGTATGTTAATAAAAGTTTATAACTTATCTTAAGTTATGAACTTATGGTATGTTAAAACGCAAAAAAATGCTTCCTAACGTCATAAGCTTATAAGATACGTTCCATAAGTCTGACACTACCTATACTTCGTAATTCTAGAGAGTAGTAGAAAGTTACTGAGAGCTAGTTAGAGAACGACTCGGTTTTGCAGTCCCCCTTCCTATTTAGTCTGTAGTAAGCCTTTGACAGCGCCTCACCAGGCATCGCTTTACCTCGAAGGCTCGAATCTATAACCTACGTCACTTCATGACTTATGGAACATATCTTATGAACTTATGGTAAAATTGATAAACGTCTAATAATTCACAGAGCAAACAGTCTAAATTAGTGACTACAAGCGTAACTTCGAGAGAAGACGTATTAATCTAGTAATTATCATAAAAAAATTTATAACTACACTGTATGAACAAGAAGTGATATCTAGTTTATTAAGGAGAAGGTATAAGATGCCTAAGTATATTCTCGCGCCATAGTCCCAGTCCCCCCTTTCAAAATACAAGGGGGGACGTAAAAGGAGGCCGGGCTATTTGGCTAGCTCTCCTCAGTCGGAAAATACGTAATTTTCGTCATTCGCGTCGCGCAGACGTGAGTTTTCAAGAACCAATGAGAAGCTGGTTGTAATTTAGAGGCGGGATTAACTCCGGACCTACGTTTGGACTGGAGATAAAGCTAGATTATAAATGTGGCGCGAAATTATACCTTCTCCCTAGTAAACTAGATATCGCTTCTTGGTATGAACTAAATTTCTTTCACAACAGCGTTCACAGCTTGTACACCTACAAAAACGAATTACTCCCATATGGTTGCACTTTAAAATTCCGCGATTTACAATCAATGGAGCAAGTTCTGACTAAACTAGCTATTATCTTGAAACCTCCTGGTCGCTACATAATGGGGTAAATTTAACGTGAGAAAAATTACAAAACAAAGATATTTAATTACCGTTAATTAATACCTAATTGTTAGTCTCTATGACATCCATAAAAACGAAATTACGAACCCTAGTCAGTTGAAGAACAAACACCATTATTTGGCAATGCCTCATATCATAAGTTACAATGGATACAAGATCTTGAAAAATTTATCACCAGAAACAATTAAGTAAAATTTAATTTTTTTATATCCCAAGAAGTGATATCTAGTTTATTAGGGAGAAGGTATAAATTCGCCAGATTTCCAGCTTTATCTCCAGTCAAACGTAGGTCCGGAGTTAATCCCCGCCTCTAAATTACAACCAGTATCTCGTTGGTTCTTAAAAATTCACGTCAGCGCGACGCGAATAATACCTTCTCCCTAAAAAACTAGATATCACTTCTTGATATCCTATGGCTGGGTGCTTTTGACCGCGAAATCACTTAAGAAATCTCACGGGCAGCTATATCAGTAAGTATACAGACACATAGCCGTTTACGCGCACTCTCTGGAGCCAAAGCGCCTAGAGCGCAGGCGCCGAAAAGCGTGACAGAAGGCAATGTTTTACCCCCGTGTCTTTCCCTCTTATTAGTTACATCGAAATCTGCTATGGCAGGAATTAATCAAATTTATTTAAAATGGGTCCAATTTACATCTGAAATGCTAAATTATTAAAACATAAGCAAAGGGACACTTGATTTAGTCAAATCTTGTGTCTCTTCAGCGAACCCTTTTAGTTATAATTAAGTAGTGAAATGCTGTCTATGAGATTACTTAAAGTGGTTTTTTTTTCTTTCAAATTGCAACAACTAAAAACAATATTAATTTATCGTTAGGGAATACAACCTATCTAACCACGAAGAAGAGGTTGAAGTAAAAGTACGTAAGATGATGGTTGTGAAATTTTCATTTAACTAAAGGTCAATTTAAATTTAGAAGGATTACAAAGTCATGAAGAATCTAATTTACGAAGCTGAAAAAATTAGGAAAGATCAAAATACAATACCAAAAGCACCCAAGGTAACAAATGCTTCGCCATAAAGCTCATTTGCGAGAAAACATAGAAGGCAACATTGCGGTGACGCGAAGATGTGGGAGGAATTTGTACCACATCTCTTAATAGAGGCTAGCTATGCCAATTGTGACGTCACGGGCTCTGCTTTGTCAGTGGGCGGCCATGTTTGATACCGCTTTGGTTCCATGGGCAAATAGCATGGGTGACGTCACACTAAGGCTTCTGTGATAGCTCTATTGACATCACTATGACCCATGCGTCGTAAACTTACTTGAATAACCGCCCAATTCTTGGAGACTGCTGTTATTAGTAATGGCAAAATTTGAATTTAGGTCGAAGAAATAAATCTTGCGGAAAAGGAAATAGCCGTAGAATTGAGGCCCGGAGACGAATCTTCAGACACAATACGCGAAGAAGAGAACAACACTTCTTCCGATACGTCGAGTAGCAGCCAAAATTCAAGCCAAATATCTTATTACACGATGAATAACAAGTCCAATCACAGCATCGTAATGGACAAAAAATTGAAAAGCGACTCTGATATTCCAGATGAAATATCTTACTACACGTGTAGTAAAGAAGATCCAAGTAAAAGAACTGAAGTTGAACGTAATCAATCAGACGGAGAGAAATGTTGCGAGTACGTTTAACATAACCAGAAGTGAGATGAGACTAGAACTACCAGAAGTATATAATACTTCTCTTCGAGAGAAGTGTACCACAAAGCGGGGTAAGTGTAACGTCACTCTTCCCAACATCGGAACATTTATAGCAAGGTTACTAAACCGAATCACATACACGATAAATAGTTCCCTCATCATTACTCTATTAGCGTTTAAACATTTGGCAAGACGCGCTTGAGCATTTTTGTCCCACGTCAAGAAGAGGTTTGTGGGATAATTTCTGGCGATTTATTGCCAAACAACTATTGAATTCACCTTACGGTGCGATGCCCATTTGTAGTTTGATGAGCGGGAAAGCAAACTAAAAGGGTGAGCCTGGGAAGAATGACGTTACATAACTAATGTATTAAGATAATACAGAGTGGCATCCTTCTTCTATTATCCCCTTCTGGAACTACTGAGCTAACCCAAATTCTTCACTCGTCGAAAGTGAATATTCTTGATAACACAAGAACGGTTGGCCCTCTAGTGGCGGTTTCAGAATTTTCCCTCCAAAACGTGAGACGCTCGCGGTGGTAGACGGCCGAACTGGATTCAAGCACCCGCGTCCGTGTTCCGCGGCTTTAGGTTGAGGGGAAGGGGGTAGGAAATGTTTTTGGAACTGGACCAATTTCTTTCTCTCTAGTGTAGGCGCGATGGAAGCGGCATAAAATCTTCAAATTTGTTCACTAGTGCCACGATCTACTATCAATGCTAGAGCTCTTTACTTCTAGTGTCATTTTACTTCTAACATAACTAATGCAATTCCATTGTGTTAACAATAAACATAAACTAGCATTTTTGAAAGCAGTATTAACACCACTGGATCTCAACACGATTCGCGTTCGAGTCCGAGCAGAGATATCCTCAAAAACTCCATCATGACTATAACGGAAGCGCTGGGAATTAAACAAGACGCAAAACCAGTTCTGAAGAAAACTAGCCATTATACGAGCCTGAAAGTAGAAGATTCCAGTTCCAACACTACTCAAAACTGTCGAAAAGAACTAGCTGAAAAGTAAGTTTCGTTCTAGAAAAACGAGGCAGATACCACATACAGTTTCGCGCAACTTCGACGCGCAAGCCGTTAGTAAAAGCGCGCGTTGGAAACTAGGGATATTCAAAATTACAAACAAGCTCATGAGGATTAAAACGCATGCGCGAGAATGTACTCTCTCTCTCTCCCTGAGGGGGAGTAGCGGTAACCGGGAACGGAACAGTACCATTTTAGGAACGGGGGACTACATGCATTTTGTCTGACTCCGAGTCTCTCCTCTTGGTTCCGCAGGCGGCAGTCCTAACTCCAACCTTTAACTTACTTCGTAACTCTTCCACTAAGCCTTTCTTTTCTTGTAGCATATTAGAAACGGTTCTTCACGACATTCAGCACGGAAAGATAAAATCACCATTACTCGACCCTAAAAACGTTAATAAAGACACGGCCGAAGCGGAAATTGTAGAACCATTACTACTATCGTGCGATCTTATTATCGACATCTTTCAAAGAATATCAAAGTCCCTAAATGAACAAAGAACTCAATAAAGTTCAAAGTTCAAAATATCAATTGGTTTCTTAAATAAAATCTCCACAGAAGTCTTAGATTTTTATTTACAAATACTTTGTTTGTTTGTTTCTTTGTTTCTTAGTTATTTCAGTACAAATAACGAAAAAGCAGTATGGAAACGCTAATTTTAATTTAACAAAACACAGATTTTGTTTTTTAAAAACTATTTCATTCAAGGTCGCGTATCGGGTGAGATTATTAAACTATTTTTGAAATAACTTAATCTAAAACAATCTTTGATTTTACATTAAATGAGGTAACACAAGGCTTCGAATCGAGTGAGCGTTAACCTAGAATATTTTAAAATAAATCTTTCTAGCGGTGGAAAGTCTGCCTACCAATGGTGTTCCCCCTCAAAATTATAATTTTTCATATCTAACATTACTCTATATTCCATACCTTCTAATAAGCCCGAATAGCTGGGGGAACCATCTTACACTCCTCTTCGCTTAATGTGTGGTCAATAACTGGACGATACTCTAAAGTAGTCTGAAATAAAATTAAACCATTTAAATGTTTTAATCGTGTGAACTACTTTGGACAATTACCATTTTCGAATCGCGAATAGAAAACTGAATTTTGGCCCCTTTGTCCAACGCAGACTCAACCCCGCCCCCTTTTGTCGGACGCACTCGTCCCGCCCCCTTTTGTCGGACGCAGACTCGTCCCGCCCCCTTTTGTCGGACGCAGACTCGTCCCGCCCCCTTTTGTCGGACGCAGACTCGTCCCGCCCCCTTTTGTCGGACGCAGACTCGTCCCGCCCCCTTTTGTCGGACGCAGACTCGTCCCGCCCCCTTTTGTCGGACGCAGACTCGTCCCGCCCCCTTTTTGTCGGACGCAGACTCGTCCCGCCCTTTTTTTTCGGACGACGCGACTCGTCCCGGCCCTTTTTGTCGGACGCAGACTCATCCCGCCCCTTTTGTCGGACGACGCGACTCGTCCCGCCCCTTTTTTCGGACGCGACTGGTCCCGCCCATTTGGAACAACTATTTAAGCATAGCACCAAAAAATAAAACCTATCAAAACGACTGGCGCATTATTAGTAGAAAACTTGTCCCGAGTGTATGGATTAGTAAATTTAGTCCAATAACTAAAAAAAAAATAAAAATATTTACCTTTCCAGTAGCAGGGTCCGTGTATGATAGTGTGTGTTTCCTCCAGTGTTCAGTCATTGGCTTTTTCTTTTGTCCTTCTAAAGGTTTTGAATAATCATATTCATCGTGTCGATCTTTAAAGTCTTCCCTGGCATGAGCTCCTCGGCTTTCCTTGCGAGCTTCGGCTGAATTGATAGTTTGAACAGCGTTCAAAAGGAGATTTTGCAATTCTAGCGTTTCAACGAGATCAGTGTTCCAGACCATTCCTCTGTCGTAAAGCTGTCAAATATCAAAACAAGACGTTTAATTTCAGACCTTATACTTCTCAACCAGACTTATGTTTATCTTTATGTACTTTAATATCATCCAATCCTTGATATACTTTATCCATTTTAATACATCCTTCCTTTAAGCTTTCGCCGGTACGGAAAACGGCAGCGTGGTTTTGCATAGTCTAAAGTGTGCAGTTGTTTATTTATAAAATTTAGGGATGTCACCTTTGCAGTGGTGTGCGAGTCCCGTTTTTTCGGTTTCGAGCCGAGTCCGAGTATCGAAACTAATTTCTTATCGAGTATCGAGCCGAGTCTCAAAAATACTTTCGAGTATCGAGTATTTAGATAGGTCAAATTTTGGTTCTTTCGAGTAATTATCGAGTCTCAAATATTGACTTGTCGAGTAGCAATTTTGCAAATTTCTTCAAAATAACGAAGATGTTCAATTATCTAATATCTAACTAGATATAATAAATGATCATGAACTCATCGTCTGCTATAGTTATAAGCCTCGGACTCGAGTATTTGTCGAGTATTTAAGATGTTAAAAAGCTACTCGAATCTGTCTCGAGTATCTCAATGTGTTGTTATCGAGTATTGAGTCGAGTACTCGGCTCGATACTCGAACCGAGTACTCGAACTTAACGAGTACTCGCACACCCCTGCACCTTTGTAGTTCTCGCATACCTTTTGCATCTGCAACCTAAGATCAGCAGTCGTTGTCGATCCATTAGCGTGTCTCAAAGAATCTAAATTAGCGACGGAAGCTTCTCCGGCATTCTGCTTTAATTCTCCAATTGGTTCGCCAGGTTTATGGAACTTTGCAATGGAGTGAGCGCAAGCCCTTCCAAATACAACCAAATCCAACAAGGAATTGGCACCCAATCTGTTGGCTCCGTGAACCGAGGCGCAGGCTGATTCTCCGCAAGCGTACAATCCATCGACAATCTTATCTTCGCCATTCTTATAGGTGATGACTTGACCCCTATAATTTGTTGGTATACCACCCATATTGTAATGGACGGTTGGCAAGACAGGGATTGGTTCCTGTGTGACATCAACTCCGGCAAAGATCATAGCGGTTTCTGAGATTCCGGGTAACCTGGTGGCAAGTTGTTCCGGAGGAAGATGATGAAGTTGAAGGTAAACGTGATCCTTTTCTGGACCAACTCCTCTGTAGGAGGAGCGTTAAGTCTTTGGTCAGTAAGCGTTCCTCGGGACTTAAAAGAACACGTTTCACTTTACCTTCCCTCTCGGATCTCAATGGTCATGGCTCTGGATACAACATCCCTGGAGGCCAAATCCTTGGCCACGGGAGCGTACCTTTCCATAAACCTTTCACCCTCACTGTTAACTAAAAATCCGCCCTCACCACGGCATCCTATTGAGAAAGATTTTAATCTTGGCTACGACAAAAAACATCGGAGGGTTCAGGGTCTTACCTTCGGTAATAAGACACCCAGCACCATAAATTCCAGTAGGATGAAACTGAATAAACTCAAGATCTTGATTCGGAAGTCCAGCTCTGGTAACCATGGCAGTTCCATCGCCGGTACAAGTGTGCGCTGATGTGCACGAGAAGTACGTTCGACCATAACCACTAATACCAAATGGATTGCGTTACGGTTATATCCCAGTTACTCCATGGTTTGAAGAAGAAAAAAACCTCATACCCTGTAGCTAATACGGTGTTCTTGGCCCTGATTCGATGCAAAGATCCATCTTCAAGGCACAAAGCTATCACACCACGGCATTCGCCTTCTTCCATTAGAAGATCCAAGGCAAAGTACTCGATAAAAAAATTGCAGTCGTACCTCAAAGACTACGAAGAAATTAAGTTTTGTAGCTTTGAAAATGGAATAAGAAAACTAGTCTAATACGAGGTTCAATGCAAATAGTACACATTTAAACTTCTGTAAACCAGCCCCTCATAATATATGCTAAACCCCCAACATTAATTTTCACCGTACGTTCACAGTTTCTCCGATTCTAGTCCCTGTTAGATGGAAAAGCCATTGAAAAATACCTGTCCGTATAAAGTATGCAACAAAGAATGTCCAGTACGATCAGCTACGCAACAGCATCTATGAGCTTGACCACCCTTTCCAAAATTGTATGACTGTCCACCAAATGCTCTTTGGTAAATTTTACCCTCTGGTGTACGGCTAAATGGCATGCCATAGTTTTCAAGCTAAAGTTTAATTTACGATAATAAAATTGGTCAATATATTTCTTTTCCTCCAAATCGTAGCGTTAGTCCATAGTTTTCAGACTAGGAGGATTGATACCATTTACAGACACGAGGAGGCCAGGCTATTTGGCAGACAAGGTGCAGCCCCAAGTACCTTCGCCTCCTGGTGTAAATGGTATCAATCCTTCCCTAGTCCGTAAACTATGTATATTGGCTTACTTCAATCACAGCCTTAGGGGCTTCTTTAGTCATATAATGAATGGCATCTTGGTCCCCTAACCAATCAGATCCCTTTACCGTATCATACCTTAAATTAATAAATGACAAACAAGATAAATATTTGTGCCTTTAAAAAGATAATTAAATTTCCCCTCCCCGATTCTTATCTACGATAGACTGGAATAAATAGCAAGTTTAAGCCACCTCTGAAAATCCTATGACAACATCTTACGAGAGGAGACATTTTACAACTACCCTAATGTAAATTCTGTGCCTATCTGATCAGCGCTTCTTATCTAAATGACGCGATTAAATTAACTTATAATATAAACCATCTCCTAGCCACTATCGCTAAAAGGGGTTTAACATAAAGAGACTCACATGTGCCACCTCCAATCATCAGGTTCCATATTACCAAGAGCAGCGTTAATTCCACCCTAAATAAATGTTTGAATCAAATATTACACACTCCAACAAAATCTTTAAAATCCTCTTTCCATCCAAGCAATGAATGATAAATATCAAATAAACTGCGGAGTTGCCATATGGGTGTGACTTAAGATGACTCTTCCCCTTTCCACCAAAATGGCAGCAAACTTTACAGGGTGGAAGGCAAGGGGAGGAATGCCCCTTATTGGCTAAGGTGGGGCGTGGGGAGGTGGACGTTTAGTAGAGGAGAATTTGACCTCTATATCCACTCCCTATTTTACAGTTACCTTGAAACTATATAGAAATGACAGAGGGATATGGTTTAAAAATAGCTCCTCCCCTTTCTCTAAAAATAGTAGTATTGGTACTTGGCAGTACTACGTCATGCAACGTCAGGCTACCTTCCACTAGTGCTAAAAAACATATAGCTTTCATTCTGTTAAAAAAACATACCATAATGGCGCTGGGGGCGGAGTTAAGCCAGAATTGCCAAGTCCCTATTGAGAGGGGAGGAGCTAGAGGGACGTGACGTCAATATTGGTAGTCTAAATTGTATGGCCTGAGCGGTAAAAGATAGGAAGCTGTGAAGTCACAAGAAAGGTCATTGTAGCAGACTGTGGAGGATTACTTTATAGACTGAATACAGTCTGGGAAATAACACACTTCCACTGGTCAAAAAGCAGTTCATTAATTGCTTGGACCACTTTTTAAGGGGTTACTGGTCTTCAGGACCAGTTTATTAATTGGAAATCTATAGGAAAATTAAGGTTAACGGGGGACCAGTCTTCAAGACTAATTTATTAATTGGAAATCTATAGGAAAACTAAAGGGGGACCAGTCAGTTTATTATTTTGGACACAAGGGGGCGGGGGTCACTGGTCCCATGGACTAGTTTAAAAATATTCTTATATCCCAGACTAGAGTGAAAAGATAGTTGGGGAAGACACCCAACTGGCTTAGAGGAGGTAGCATTTAGTTAAGGAGATTTTAATTTAACGTCTTTGACCACTCCCTATGCTGGAAAAATTGTTCAAGTTTACCTGTGCGGCTACAGTGTGGGATCTGGTCGGAAATAATTTGGAGATGCAAGCAGTTTTGAAACCTTCTTGAACCAAACCAAATGCAGCACGAAGACCCGCTCCCCCAGCTCCAACAACAACCGCATCATAGGTATGATCTACAACAGGATAATCGGTAGATATCTGACTAGTCGAAGTTTTTGAGCTTGTCTGACGCCCTTCAATGGTGAAATGAAAGTTTCGAGCGGATGAAACTGCTGAGGTTTTCGTTACCTGCAATTATTTTATCCAATTATTAAACTCCAAAACTTATTTGGTGTTTAATCAGCAGGGTTCATACAACTTTTGGAAAAAAAATTTCCCTGAGATTTCCAGGTTTTTCCCCACATACTTCCCTGAATTTTCCAGATTTACGAGCCTCCAAAGTTTAGTGTAATGCTATTCCAATGGAGGGGGGTATGTTTGTTTACGTTTTGCTTAATTACTCGGCCCCTGTTTGTTGTAGCCCTAAGTTTTCAATACGCTTGGATGGGGGACAAATTGGACCATAACATACTCAAAGGACATCCCCGTATCTCTAATAGAACCAGAGTTATGAGCCTCCAAAGTGTAGTGTAATGTTAATCCTATGGATGATGTGTTATATTGAACATTTTGCTTAATTACTCGGCCCCTGTTTGTCGTAGCCGTACGTTTTTAGTATGGTTAGATGGGGGATAAAGAGGACTATAACATACTCAAAGGGCATCCCCGTATCTCTAGTAGAACCAGAATTATGAGCCTCCAAAATTTAGTGTAATGTTAATCCTATGGAGGGTATTTTTATGAACATTTTGCTTAATTACTCGGCCCCTGTTTGTCGTAGCCGTACGTTTTTAGTATGGTTAGATGGGGGATAAAGAGGACTATAATATACTCAAAGGGCATCCCCGTATCTCTAGTATAACCAGAGTTATGAGCCTCCAAAGTATAGTGTAATGTTAATCCTATGGAGGGGATGTTTACGAACATTTTGCTTAATTACTCGGCCCCTGTTTGTCGTAGCCGTACGTTTTTAGTATGGTTAGATGGGGGATAAATAGGACTATAATATACTCAAAGGACATCCCCGTATCTCTAATAGAACCAGAGTTACGAGCCTCCAAAGAATAGTGTAATGTTAATCCTATGGAGGGGATGTTTACGAACATTTTGCTTAATTACTCGGCCCCTGTTTGTCGTAGCCGTACGTTTTTAGTATGGTTAGATGGGGGATAAATAGGACTATAATATACTCAAAGGACATCCCCGTATCTCTAATAGAACCAGAGTTACGAGCCTCCAAAGTATAGTGTAATGTTAATCCTATGGAGGGTATGTTTACAAACATTTTGCTTCATTACTTGGCCCCTGTTTGACGCAAATTTCCCTGTTTCCCCTGAATTTTACTAAAAATTCGAAATTTCCCTGAGGTTTTTGTCAACTATTTATTTCGCTGATTTTTCCAGGTTTTCCCGGTTTTCCAGGTTTGTATGAACCTTGATAAGCTATTTTTAATATTCAGTAATGGCATATGTTATAATGTTACTGTTACATAACCACTGGCTAAACACCTACATTTTATATAATAATATGAAAGCACTAGATTTATAGAATATAGACCTATTTTAAATAACTGCTAACCCATGCTTGCCTTTGCTTTAAGCTGAATTTAAAAAAACTAAAGTATGACGTAAGTTACGTAACCACTAATTTTCCTCTAGAGGTCATAAATCGCTAAACCTTGGCAACATTCACTTGTTACGTAACAGGTTCCTAAATTAATTTTAACTTACTTGTAAATGTAATTCTCCTAGTGCATTTTTTACTAGAGCACTCGATGCACGTAGTAGAGACGACATAATTTCTCAAAAAACGTTATTATTCTGTTAATTAATTTAGTTTAAATTAAGTTTTTAGTTTGAGCTCATACACGACTGTCTACCACTGACCGAAGCCGCAGCGGCATATGGCAGCGGGTCAGAATCTGTCGGCTGCTATGCGTTTCGCCAATCGCCACCGCGCTTTTGCCATAACCATCAGAAATAAGGATATTTTTTAACCAATGCCGACTCAATTTATAAAGGCCCATGCATGCCTCGGTTTTTTAATTTATTTTCGCTTTTTCGAATTCGCCAAAAAGTGCCGCACAGCGACTTGGCGCTCTCCGATACAGAGGATTCAAAATGTTTTCGCGCCGTGTAAGAGTGTAGTGAGGGAAACTACGGCTATGCGGTTGAGGGGGGGGGGGAGTATACGACTCGACTGTTAGGGGTCACTCTTTGGAAACGGAGTTTTCGACTGTTTTTGATGTGGAGGTAATAATTTTCGCAAAGGTTAGTAAATTTAACTAGTTAAGTTTCTTATGTTATGAAATATAATTAGGGACGGGATTTAAAAAGTTAAAATGAATGTAGACTAAAGGGAAGAGTGTGATATTTTTCATTGCGATAATACCGCTTTGTTACAAAATGTTAATTCTGGTCATTAATAAGATATTATAATTTTTGTAGTGATATATGTTAATTTCTATGGTAAAAATTTTTTTCTTATCATCATTTTGTCGTATTTCCTCTTAATTTTAAAAATTATGCTAGCAAAAACCGATAATTTAGGTATCATGCATTTTGGCGCCAAAATATCTTTGGCGCGAACTTTAAATTCATTCAAATATTTATACAACAGAAAGCGCCACCTAGCTCCTGGGAGAGGCGGCCGATAAAAGGTCCGGTCCCCTACTCCCGAGGCACCATGCATGGGCCTCTATAAATTGAGTCGGCATTGTTTTAACAGTCTGGGAAATAGCACACTTCCTCTGGTCCAGAACCAGTTTATTAATTGCCTGGACTAGTTTTTTAATTCAAGAAGTGGGGGTTACTGGTCCTCGGGACCAGTTTATTAATTGCAAATCTATAGGAGAACAAAGGCTGGGACCACTCCAGAGACCACTTTATTTATACGGACAGTAGGGGGTCACTGGTCCCAAGGACTAGTTTAAAAAATACCCTTATTTCCCAGACTGTTTTTTAAACTAGTCCTTGGGACCAGTGACCCCCCCTAGTGTCCTAAATAATAAACTGGTCTCCGGAGTGGTCCCCACCTTTGTTCTCCTATAGATTTGCAATTAATAAACTGGTCCCGAGGACCAGTAACCCCCACTTTTTGAATTAAAAACTAGTCCAAGCAATTAATAAACTGGTTTTGGACCAGAAGTGTGCTATTTCCCAGACTGATAACCATAGCCCACTCGATCACGCGCTCGCGGAAATCACAAATTATAGGAAGAAAAGGAACAGTAACAGTAACACTACTGCCGAGTCTGATACTCTAAAAAATTTTATTTACACATCTTTTTACATTTCAAAATAATCATCATTTTGAATTATTCTTTTGTGAACTTGAATTCTTTCATTCAATTCCTTTAAGATAAATAATTTATCTTAGTTTACACAACAGTTTTCAATGAAAAAAAAAACACATACTTTGTCTTTTTGAACTTTCATAAAATCAATATCTTTTTCTTCAAAATTAGGATCAATTCCTGGGTCATCGATTACGCTCTCGTTTGAAGCCTATAAATATTAGTTTGATAATGTTAATATTCCCATGCCGGGATTCCCCCAGTCTGTAGATGTCACTAAGCGGTCATTTTGGTGGAAAGGGGAGGAGCCATTTAAGCCACGCCCCTCTGGACTCTTTGCTTACTTTTTGTGGGAAAACTGATACAAAATTATCCTTCCACATATCCAAACACCTGTAATAATTAATTTTATGTCAATCGACACGTTTTTATTAAGTCTTTTAGAGTAATGGCATCTCCCTGCCTTCGACTACATTGAGATCTATGGGTAGTTAAAATGGAGTGCCACTACTGTATATTGAGGTCATTACCTGGGTAATGTTTTATTAGCGTAATCATTATTCGAATTAACTCCACCTATAAAATTCAAAATTGAATTGAAATTAATTAAATTGACGCGTTAAAATAATTGTATACCAATAAGTTCCAAACTATCAGCTCCAAAGGGAATTATAATAGGTTTAGTGTAGTCTATAATGCAGGATTTTGTTAAATTTGTCCCGAAACTAAGATGACTAAGAGTAGATCTCATTTTTCCAATTAAACTCTCAGATTTAGAGCTAGTAAATTGAAGCATTGCTCCGTGAGAATGGGCCAAAAATCTTAATGTCCTGCAAATCACTTTACGAACTTCGGGCTCAAAATTCTAAAAAAATATTTTAAAATCAATAGAGCTATCTCAGAAACCTTAGTGTGACGTCACCCATGCTATTTGCCCATAGAATAAAATCGGTACCAAATATGGCCGCCAACTGCCAAAGCTAAGGCCGTGACGTTTTACCTGGGCACTGACGTCACAACTGAGATAGCTCTATTAACCCATAGCCCACTTGATCACGCTAGCTGCAGTGCGTGCCGCCAGCGTGATCAAGTGGGCTATGATTAACCAAAGAGAATATAGGGGAGGAGTTGAAGCTCCCCCGCTCCACAAGGCTAAATTACATTGTTGCCCCTAAATTATACTAATGGTACGAGGGAGTTTCCGGCTCAGTCGCGCCACCTACGATACCGTTAAATGTCTCAAACGGAAATGCCTCGGTACTGCGCATTGAAGATGCGCGGTAGAAAAGAGCAACAAGATTTTCCCCTCTTTCCACTCCTCCCCTATATTCTCTTTGGATTAACCAAATCGAATATGCATCGTTTTCAGGCAAGGAGGATTTATACCTTTTACACCTGGAGGCTAGGCTAATTGGTAATACACTTTGTCCGCCAAGTAGCCTGGTCTCCTGGTGTACATGGTATCAATCCTCCTAGTCTGAAAACTAAGTATAAGTTAATTAACCTCAAATAGATCGTATTTCGTTCCCACAATTATTAATGGCACTGGAAAAACATCCACAAAATCTTTATCCTGAAACAGCGAAAATAATTAGTCCGTTTTAATTAGTAATTAATTAATTACAACGGACTAATTAATTACAGGATGATGAATCCCAAATCTTTTGCTAGCGGTTTCTTTCAGCTTTTCTAAGGTCACATCGCTACCATTTTCAAATTTTAAACATTTTTCAATTTGATCAAAGCTGTTTTTTAGAAGAGTTTCAAATGTGAACCATAATTCTTCGGGTTTCGAAAGATCCAATGAGAAAATGATTGACAATGACCTAATATTACTTAAATTTTACATTTAATTTAAATTAAATTAAAAATATAAAATTTTATTTACGTTAATATTTCAGCTTTGATAGGAATTTGAAGTAATTCCGTAAACAAAGTTCCACCTCCAAATTCCCATATGTGACAAATATCTTTACCCTAAACATAATTGAAATTAAATTAAATTTAATTTAATAAAACTAGCAACAAAAGAGAGCTTTCAGATGGGATAGTAGTACGTCACACCCTCCCAGGTCTTACCTCTGTAGCTTCATTCCTGCTTTAAACCCACCAATATGGCAACGTAAATTATGTCACGAGACTCAGCTCCTCCTCCAACTGAAAGCTCTCTATAGAGTGCTGTCAGAAGCGCCGGTGTGACGTCACCCATGCTGTTTTCCCATAAAGAAAAAACGGTAACTGTCATAGCCGCCTATTGCTAAAAGCAGACTCGTGACGTTTAACCTTGGATCTGACGTCACAACTGACAGCACTCTATAGGGACTTGGCAATTCGGACTTAACTCCGCCCCCAGCGCCATTATGGTATGTTTTTTTTACAGAATGAAAGCTATATAAGCCCCTCCTCCTGGTATGTTTTTTAGCACTAGTGGAAGGTAGCCTGACGTTTCATGACGTAGTAATGCCAAGTCCCTATAGAGTGCTGTCAGAAGCGCCGGTGTGACGTCACCCATGCTGTTTTCCCATAAAGAAAAAACGGTAACTGTCATGGCCGCTCATTGCTAAAGGCAGACTCGTGACGTTTAACCTTGGATCTGACGTCACAACTGACAGCACTCTATTACGACTAAAAAATGTATTAAATTACCGATCCAGAATTTTTACTTTGTCTCGCGTACAAATATTCTAACGCTAATGTGGGTTTAGGAGTTTCTTGTTTTTCCACAAATCTAAAAGTTAATGTCGTTTTTCCCTGTAAAGAAATGATTAACTTAATTAATTAGTCATAAAATTTAAAGAATATTTAAGCGTTACAGATTTCTTATTTCCAACGATAATTAGTGTTCGTTCACTTTGTGTATTAATCTCTACAATTAAAATTCAAAAATTTTGATTAACTATATATTAAAAAAAACTGTTTTTTTCAATTACCTTCGTTTTTAATTTTTGCTTGTGCAATTGCAGCTTCCCAAATATTGTTTCTGTAATATGTTTTTAAAATTAGAGCTCTATTTCTATTAACAATAATAACTTACTTAAATGACATGGTTTCCGCTATAGTCCCAGGTTGCCATGACAACGCAAACGTAAACAAAAATCAGCTGTTTTTGCAGTAGATACAAACAGAAGTATATAATACTTCTCTTCGAGAGAAGTGTACCACAAAGTGGGGTAAGTGTAACGTCATTCTTCCCAACATCATTTAACATTTGGAGCAAGGTTACTAAACCAAATCACATACGCGATAAATAGTTCCCTCATCATTACTCTATTAGCGCTTAAATATTTGCCAAGGCCCATGCGCTTGTGAATTTTTGTCCCATGTCAAGATGAGGTTTGTGGGTTGATTGAAGCTGAGGATTTAGTAAATACCAAACAGTTATAGAATTGACCCCACGGTGCGATGCCCATCTATAGTTTGATGAGCAAGAAAGCAAACAAAAAAGGAGGGGGGCCTGGAAAGAGTGAGGTTACATAACTAAAGTATTAAGAGGATACAGAGTGTCATCCTTCCTCTATTATCCCCTTCTGATACAGATAACACAATGAATAAACACTGTAAATCCATTAAAGATTCATTAAAGGGAGGGTGAAGTAGAAAATCAAGTGATTTTTTTTATCGATTCTTCTACTAATTATAAGACCAGTCTGTATAGTGAAACATTCAGGAAATACCAGCTCCGAATGATTTTAAAATTCAAATTAGGTTCAGATTTAAAGGATCATTTTAAAGAAGATCCTCCGGCCAATCGCGTAACGTCTTGCCTTTTTATTAACAAAATTCTCGTGGCATGTTACATGTTGAATGAAATTTATTACGAGATTTGATAAAATTAGGCGCGCGACGTGATAATCGTGGCGCGAGACATGGAACGTGCCACGAGAATTTTGTTAACAAAAAGGCAGGGCGTTACGCGATTGGTCGGCAGTCCTTGTTTAAAATTATCCATAAAATCTGAACCTGATTTGAATTTTAAAATCATTCGGAAGTATTTCCTGAATGTTTCACTATAGTGGCTGAACTTATAATTAGTAGAAGAATCGATAAAAAATCACTTGATTTTCTACTTCACCCTCCCTTTAAGGATTCATTAACCTTTACGTTAGAAGATGAGGCTTAAATTGCATTGAAATATTTTGTTTTTATTACAAGAAAAAGCAGTTTTGTTTATAAAAACTATTACAACTGCAATTATCATCGATCATAATTAATCAATTACCCACACATTTGTTTTTGATTCAAAGCGGATAGTTTTTAATTTTTCTCTTTCTCTCTCTCTCATTTGACTGTCATTTTTTGGATCTAAATAAAATTTTAATCATTAAATTTAATTTGATTAAACTTAAATAAGCTCTTGATCAAAAACATTAATGACTTCACGAACGTTCGATCGATCGATCGATCAAAATCATAAAAGTTTTTAATCATTCTATAAAAACTCCCCCGATCATTTCATAGAAGATTAAAATTAAAATAAAAACAGAAAAAACAATTATTTAAATATCACTGGGAAATATAAGATTATGTTGTTTTTTTAACCAAAATAAATTTATTTTGGACAAAATGTTTATTTTTTTCTCTTTAAAATTGTCTTCTCCGTTTCTCTCTGTTTATTTACTCATTAATGCAATCTAATAATTTGACAATATGACAACATTTACTAATTACATACTGTACATGAGTTTTGTAATATTATTATAGTTATTTTGCAATTTGTTTGTATTTTTTTTAACTGGCCCAAAAAAAGCCGATTACGGAGAATATTAATTATTATATACTTTTTTGAAATTTCATAAGCGTCTAAAAACTTTATCTAAAACGTGGGTGATATGGATCATAAAACGCGCGCGGCATTGAAAGAAACCTAATTTTAATTTTAACAGTGATTTCTAAGAGAAGCCATCCAGCCAGCCACAACTGTAACACATTTGGGGGGAAAAGGAAAAAGTGTAATTTTCAAGGCAGTTTAATTTAAAGGTAGGGTGAAGTAGAAAATCAAGGGATTTTTTTATCGATTCTTCTACTAATTATAAGACCAGTCTGCATAGTGAAACATTCTGGAAATACCAGCTCCGAATGATTTTAAAATTCAAATTAGGTTCAGATTTTACGGAGAATTTTAAACAAGGACTGCCGACCAATCGCGTAACGCCCTGCCTTTTTATTAACAAAATTCTCGTGGCATGTTCCGTGTTGAATGAAATTTATCACGAGATTTGATAAAATTAGGCGCGCGACGTGATAATCGTGGCGCGAGACATGGAGCACGCGTGCCACGAGAATTTTGTTAATATAAAGGCAGGGCGTTACGTGATTGGTCGGAGGTCCTTATTTAAAATTATCCTTAAAATCTGAACCTAATTTGAATTTTAAAATCACTCGGAGCTGGTATTTCCTGAATGTTTGACTATGCAGACTGGTCTTGTAATTAGTAGAAGAATCGATAAAAAAAAATCACTTGATTTTCTACTTCACCCTCCCTTTAAGGACTTCTATATATATAATGTTATTTTGCTTTCAAATTAAATATTCATAGTTAAGTCTAAGTCTCTTTAGAAATATTTGAAGCGCCTGAAGAAAAAAACACCTTAATCTTGGTGGCTAAAAGCGGGCGGCAATTGTAGCATAGCATCGTAGTTCGGGACTTCGGGTACTTATTTTTTTCTATTGAATTTAAATATTAATTAATATCGCGTTATTTAATAATAATAACGTCTAAAAAACTGTGCCTTTTATAGTTAGTTATTTACAGTATTATTCACACCAATATATATATATTTTATTTTCAATGACTAATCATGGCGGCGGCTAAACAACGCTGGTTATTTCTTCGATCATTTTGTTTTTTTATTTTATTTCTTCACCAAAGTTAGCGACATCATTTTTACCAACCGATAGCTTACGATAGTACTACCAACTAGTACCATTAATTTTTTTGTATCGGTATTGTATAATTACCGACTTAAATACCTAAGGATTGTCTTTTTTCATTCCCACAAAAAATAAAAACAATAATTAAAACTATAATTTTGAGGTTGTTAATGAACCGTTCATCTCCTCTCTTTATTAGTTACTTAAAAACTGATAAAAATAAAAAAATGTTTCCGTTGACTAAAAGAAAAAGTCTTCTCCAAGTTGTTGTTTTATTTATTTTATCAGCGGTATTATTTTTGTGTCATCGTTTCAAACACATTTTTTTAAAGCAATTTACATATATTGCTTATATTTTTAAACTTTTTTACACCTAGGTATTAAGAGGAAAAAAAAAAAAAAAGGCTTACCCCGCTAATTTTTAATTAATTAAAATATAGGGTTCGTCGATAATTTTGAAATTACTAATCTATTAAGTAAGCCTAATGATTTTGAATGGTTGATGGCTAGCATGATGGTTTCATCTTTCATCTGCTTAATTTGACCCTTACGTTACACGTCAGTTAGCCTTATCTCAATAAGAAGCATAGCAGACTATTTAAAACCGAGAGGCCTAATGCCTCCGTTAATCAACGGTAGGTCATTCTCAGGAAGTTATTATGCATCTTTTTGAGTACTACTCAATGGAAAGTAACTTCTAAGCCTTGGCAAGTATCCCGCGAATAGTACTGTTCAATGGAAAATCCTAAGCCTTGTCAAGTATCCCGCGAATAGTACTACTCAATGGAAAGTAACTTCTAAGCCTTGTCAAGCATCAAGCGAATAGTACTACTCAATGGAAAGTAACTTCTAAGCCTTGTCAAATCATCCCGCGAATAGTACTACTCAATGGAAAGTAATTTCTAAGCCTTGGCAAGTATCCCGGGAATAGTACTACTCATTGGAAAACCCTAAGCCTTGTCAAGTATCCCGCGAAGAGTACTCCTCAATGGAAAGTCCTAAGCCTTGTCAAGTATCCCGCGAAGAGTACTACTCATTGGAAAATCCTAAGCCTTGTCAAGTATCCCGCGAAGAGTACTCCACAATGGAAAGCAACTTCTAAGCCTCGTCAAGTATCCCGCGAATAGTACTACGCAATGGAAAGTAACTTCTAAGCCTTGGTAAGTATCCCGCGAAAAGAACTAGTCAATGGCATGTAACTTCTAAGCCCTGCCACTAAATTAGCCATAACTAAGCAGACGATTGAAGAACATCACAATGGTTACTTAAAGAAGTAATATTGGATAGAAATTTTTCAATACCATGGGTTCAAAACAACGTAAATCCCCTTTCATACGACGCGAGTATCCATTTCCTATGAAACATACGAAAAATAATTTATACCAAACTGTCTTTTAAAAAGAAACCTATCATTACTCGTCCATTTAAGGCCTTTTTTTTGGGTAACCATGTTCAGTCTGTTCGGAAGAAAATTTAAATAGCAAGGTGGATGGAAAAAAATCTATCCAATATATATATACACGCACACGTATCTTTGTCATTAGAATAGTTCTAACTCTGCTAGAAATAGTAAAATTTAAAATAAAAAGTTTTCGCTCGATCTACATCTGAACTTCGAATGTTTTAACCGAATTCTGAACAAACGGATTAGTACTGGCTCGTGAAGCGTTTCCCGCCACGGGGGCTGCCCATTCCGCGTCAAAAGGATCACTAAAAGTTCCCGGTTTTACTTGACTTTGATGATGGTGGGCAAGTTGTTGATGGGTAGCCATCGCGGAGGCGTTATAAGAGGATCCATTGGTCCAGCCGGAATTCCCTTGTCCAATTTGGTAACTAGTTTGTTGCGAAGACCATTCGTAAGGGTTTTTAGGAGTTGGCGGTACCGGAGGACCTTGCTGATTAGGAACGATACCAGCAGGGGCGGTGGTCGTTCCTAGGGAGGAGTTTTTCGCTGTTAGGTAAAAGGCTTCGGCCGAACCCACCGATTGACTTCTCAAATGCGAAAAATTGGGGCTGCTTCTTCTCGGAGGGGCAATTGGTTGTTGATGAGAGACGGGCAGGCTGGACAAGGGAACGGCGGGTGGGGATGTCAGGGGTGGTTTACCAAGAGCGATATCACTGGGGTTTGAAGTGCTTTTGGGTATAGTGCCTTGATATTCGCTACCTGGAGAGACCCAGTGTTCCGTATTGTTTGCTGTCCAAGGGTTACCTACAACTAAGAAAATAACCAAAAAAGAGTTTAATACCATCGTAAGGTCATGTTTCATAATTTTGTCAATGAATACTGAGAGCTTGTCACGAAGTGACGTAGGCCATAGACTCTCGTAAAGCGACACCTGATGAGGCGCTGTCAAAGGCTTAGTACAGACTAACTAAATAGGCAGATGGACTGCAAAACCGATTGTGGTCAATTCGCGCGTCGTTCTCGAACTAGCTCTCAGTAAGTCTCTTCCGTTACTAAGTATAAATAGGGACACAGCAGTACAGGAAGAAACCCCTCCTACTTAACGTCATACCCCTGCTCGACCAATCAGCTTTACTCCCCCACTAGCCTTCCACTTAATAAAATCCTCCACCATGTAGATGTAAAAGGGAGGAGCCTTCTTCAAGTCCAGCCTTTTTGCTGTTTCCCTATTGTGTCAAACTTAAGGAATATATCTCAGGGTTCGTACGAAATTTTTACATTGAAAATCCCTGACTTTTCCAGGTAATCCCTGACCAAATTTTGGCAATATCCCTGACCATTTTAAGGTGTTTACCAGAGCCCACTTCATCACACCAGACTCATATTTAGCATTGCTCGAAGCATGGTTTGATATAACAAACGAAATCCCTAACGTATCCCTGACTTTTTAGTAAATATTTTTAACAGGGTTCGTACAAAATTTTTGGAATGAAATTCCCTGACTTTTCCAGGTTTTCCCTGACTAAATTCCACAAATTTCCCTGACCAATCTAAATTCACTAGTCATTTTTGCACGAGTTATTGTTATAAAAATAAGCCAATTAAATCGTTTAAATTTAACTTAAGTAAAGCAATTATAACAGGAGCGAGCGAAGCGAGCTCCGCGAATTTAGGGCTCTGGTCAAATCTCAGACAACACATTTTCTGGTCACCCTTATACTGTTATCCAGACTTTAAATTTCCCTTCAATATATTTTTCCCTGACATTTCCCTGACTTTTTAGGTCCATTTTCAATTTCCCTGACCTTTTAGGCCCATTTTCAATTTCCCTGACTTTTCCAGGTTTTCCAGGATTTCCAGGTCGTGTACGAACCCTGTTTAAATCCCTGACTTATCCCCGACTTTTTCCCCTATTTTCCATATCCCTGACTTATCCAGGTTCCGTACGAACCCTGTATCTTATAAACTTCTGGCAAACAAACAGCACACAGTGTTCACAACGTTTCTAGTTACTAAGCGTTAGAGGCTAGAAATCTCTCAAGGACAAGGAACTTTCAGACCTCATTAGAATTCAAAAACATAATTACCATTTGATTGTCTAAAAGATTCCGTTTGAGTCGGCAGTTTATTATTAGATAAAAATGCGTCGTCATCGTCGCTACTCAATAGAGAAAGACCTTGAGACACTTGTTGGCAGATGGCACTTAAGGAATCCTTCTCGACAACTGGTGATGATTCTGGAATCGGTGCCACTACACAAAAAAAAAGAATGGACAAAATTCTGGATTAAACAATATCTTTCCTCCTTATCTCAAGATGAAATCAAAAATGGTACGTTAGTCTACGAAGTTGTTTGTAAAAATAGTTTAGTAGCAATGGTAGTAATCCATCCCAAAGAGTTAGTAATTTAAGGGCAAAACTAAGACCGATTACTTTTATTAAACACGTTGGTGTCTCGCTCACCAGACATTCCGTTCTGGCAAGAGAAAATATCGGAGGATTCTAGCGACATGGCTCTCTGCCTGTCCAACGTGGAAGGTAACTCGTTGATCCGCAAGGACAATTGCCTCTTGAAAGGAGAGGTCTGGTTAAGAGCCCCGAAACCCCTGAATGACCCTTGCCTTTGCAGAAGCATAGGAGTTGCGTGCGGTCGTTCAATCGCGTAAGGATTATGAACAGCTTTGACCGGAGGAGCTGGTGGCGGATCCATTATCACCCTCTCATTAACTAGACAAGAGAAGAAACGGAAAGATTAGTGGAATATATATCTTCCTAGGGATTTAAATTTTTATTTCCAAATAGCTTTATGGTAAAATGTAGAGGTGTGCGAATACCACTGGTCACGGAATACTAAACAAGTTTCTTATCAATTACCGAATTGAACAGTTTATTCCAAATCGAATACTGAATAGTTAGGGCTTGGTAAATTTTTACTACCCGATTAATTGCAAATAGTTAACCCCCCCCCGACGTGCGCGAATAGTTAACCCCCCCCCCGACGTGCGCGAATAGTTAACCCCCCGACGTGCGCGAATAGTTAACCCCCCGACGTGCGCGAATAGTTAACCCCCCCGACGTGCGGCGAATAGTTAACCCCCCCCGACGTGGGCGAATAGTTAACCCCCCCCCGACGTGGGCGAATAGTTAACCCCCCCCGACGTGGGCGAATAGTTAACCCCCCCCGACGTGCGCGAATAGTTAACCCCCCCGACGTGCGCGAATAGTTAACCCCCCCGACGTGCGCGAATAGTTAACCCCCCCGACGTGCGCGAATAGTTAACCCCCCCCCCCCGACGTGCGCGAATAGTTAACCCCCCCCGACGTGCGCGAATAGTTAACCCCCCCCCGACGTCCGGCGAATAGTTAACCCCCCCCCCCCCCGGACGTGCGCGAATAGTATTCGATAGTAGTATCCAATACTGAAATGAAAATGGGCTTATCTAACACCGGATCGAATTATTATATTGAAACAGTCAACTGCACACCTCTATTTAAAAGATTTCCCAAGTTTGGATTAAGTTATCTAATAGGGATTTTCAATAAAGTCTAATTTTAAGGGTCAGTTTACTTAGTTTAATTAGCCATTGAGAATATTTACCAGCAAAGCCTTTATTATCCGAACTTTCTTGGTGCACAACTGCTAAATGAAGAATATTAACAATTAATGGAAACTTCAATACAACCCAAAGATAATCTTACACTTAATTTAAGTGTTATAAAACTATAAACTTACCCTTTTCTACGGGTTTAGGTTCGGCATCTTGGATTCTTTCTGTCATTGTCGTTTGGCGGAATGAGCCTGTGCGTGTGAATGTGGAAGTTTTGGGGTCAAAGTTCATCATGACAGATTCTTTGTCGCGTTTTTGCTTCTTTTCCAGGCAAACGGCGAAGGCGCAACCCACCGCGTGACTTAGTCGTTCTCCCTAGAAACCAATCTCAGCTTCATTTAGATATTTCGAAAGTACGAAACAAAAGAGAATTGTATACTTTAAAGAATAAGATCCTTACACTTACAGAATCTTTAATAGCGAGGAACCCGTGACACATCCACCGTCTAGTCGTTCCATCTCGGCAAATATAAGAGAAACCTTTTTCGTGGTTTCTATCTGGGGCGCAGAATGAGACCTTTTCTATTGTTTGGTCAACTATTAACCCCTAATATATATATTAAATTTAACATTAATACATTTTTTAAATCGAAAATGGGTCACGCAGGGTTCATACAACTTTTGGAAAAAGAATTTCCCTGAGATTTCCAGGTTTTTCCCCATATAAATCCCTGAATATTCCAGGTTTTTCCCCATATAAATCCCTGAATATTCCAGGTTTTCCCCGTATGTGGAGTATCCTATGGAGCAAATGTTAACGAAGGAAAGGGGGGGGGGGGCAAATAGGACTATAACATACTCAAAGGGCATCCCCCTATCTCTATTAGAACCAGAATTACGAGCCTCCAAAGATTAGTGTAATGTTAATCCTATGGAGGGGATGTTTATGAACATTTTGCTTAATTACTCGGTCCCTGTTTGTCATAGCCGTACGTTTTTAGTATGGTTAGATGGGGGATAAATAGGACTATAACATACTCAAAGGACATCCCCGTATCTCTATTAGAACCAGTATTATGAGCCTCCAAAAATTTAGTGTAATGTTAATCCTATGGAGGGTATTTTTATGAACATTTTGCTTAATTACTCGGCCCCGGTTTGATGCAAATTTCCCTGATTTCCCTAAATTTTACTAAAAATTCTAAATTTCCCTGAGGTTTTTGTCAACAATTTATTTCCCTGATTTTTCCAGGTTTGTATGAACCCTGTGGGTGAAACATTCGTCCAGACTAAAATTTAATTGCATAATTACTTTAGTTTCATCATCAACTACTCTCAAGCCATCCCCTGTAACATACAGAGTTCCCCTAATAGGTCGTCGTCTTGAGTTCTAAAAATAAATCAAGAATAAGATAGGACCTAAAAAAGTCTTTTAAGTTCTAATTAGAATTAATTAAATACACACTCTTAGAACTTTTAAAGCCTCCTCGCAAACTTGCATGCCTCTGGACTCGAACACTTCCACGCATCCCAGATACTTTTGTTATTACAAGAATAAAAAAAAAGAAAAAATGAAACGTAATTAGGTCGGAGCCCGATAACCTTTTCATGGAAATTAGAAGCGATTAATTGATAATAACTAAATATAACACGAACTTTAACTTGGAAGCTGCAGGTTCCAGCTCGAACAGCTGATTCATCAGCCTGCCACTGATGCGGTTTGCTACATTCTGGCGTGTGATCTTTACGTCTACGGAAACTTTCACGCAGGCTTTTTCGTAGTCTGTCCATTACTTTGGGTAAAGAAAAAAAAATAACAGTTTATTAGGTACCATCCATAAACTACGTCACGCATTTTCGGACAACCCCGTCCCCCCTGATCACACTTCGTCACGTTTTCACAGACCCCTCCCCTAAAAACCACGTCACGTTTCCTCAGACCCCTCCCCTAAAAACCACTTCACGTTTCCTCAGACCCCTCCCCTAAAAACCACGTCACGTTTCCTCAGACCCCTCCCCTAAAAACCACGTCACGTTTCCTCAGACCCCTCCCCTAAAAACCACGTCACGTTTCCTCAGACCCCTCCCCTAAAAACCACGTCACGTTTCCTCAGACCCCTCCCCTAAAAACCACGTCACGTATCCTCAGACCCCTCCCCTAAAAACCACGTCACGTATCCTCAGACCCCTCCCCTAAAAACCACGTCACGTATCCTCAGACCCCTCCCCTAAAAACCACGTCACGTTTCCTCAGACCCCTCCCCTAAAAACAACGTCACGTTTCCTCAGACCCCTCCCCTAAAAACCACGTCACGTATCCTCAGACCCCTCCCCTAAAAACCACGTCACGTTTCCTCAGACCCCTCCCCCCAAACGCACTATTTTTTGTCTTAATTAATTTACAAATTTAATTTGATTAATTTAAAAAGAGACCGTTTTTTTCTTGAGTGATATTGCGCTCCACTCAGAAATATTTTGCTCGAAGTTCTCTTCGGTTTTAAGCTTTTGCAAATATCATTAGCCTGTGATTATCATTGAACTTTAGTCTGGATGTGCTAGCCTTTTTTACAAGCTTCAAATTTCCACAAAGCTTAGGTAAAGGGGCACGTTTTATAGGTTTGGACATTGTCACACGATAACCTTAGTCTATAATAGAAAGTGGGATTCCGATTTCAAAAATGCGCGAAAGAAACAAAACCCTTTGAATCGGAAACCATTTTAATCGGAGAGGGGATCCTATTCATCCTCGCTAATGCTAGTTGCGAATAAACAGTGACATTAGAGAGTTTAAGCTGACACTACGAGGATTCTATAATATTTAGCAATCTTTACGCGTACGTGTATATCCTAAGTTCTGCAGCAGGGTTCATACAACTTTTGGAAAACAAATTTCCCTGAGATTTCCAGGTTTTTTCCCCATATACTTCCCTGAATTTTCCAGGTTTTTCCCGTATATGGAGTATCCTATGGAGCAAATGTTAAAGAAGGAGCGGGGTGGGGGGCGAATAGGACTATAACATACTCAAAGGACATCCCCGTATCTCTAATATAACCAGAGTTATGAGCCTCCAAAGTATAGTGTAATGTTAATCCTATGGAGGGTATGTTTACGAACATTTTGCTCAATTACTAGGCCCCTTGTTTGACGCAAATTTCCCTGATTTCCCTGAATTTTACTAAAAATTCGAAATTTCCCTGAGGTTTTTGTCAACTATTTATTTCCCTGATTTACAGGTTTGTATGAACCCTGTGCAGTGAACTGGTCTGTTTATAATAAACGCACTGTTTAAATTGGCTACACGTACGCGTAAGTAGGAAATCATTGCTTAAATTTTCCACTATTTAAGCGATGATGGGTAAATTATCGTAGAGGTCGTTTCCACGGTGGACTTTGGAATGTTGCGTTTTTTCTTCTAGAACAAAAGAGAGCCAATCGACCTCTTACTAACTTCGTAGCAAAATTAATTCTAGATGTGACGTCACGCATCGAAGAACCCCTCCCCCCCCTTGTCACGGGCCGTCACAAACTTAGAAACCCCTCGCCCCGTAAGAGATTGACGTACTTTATGGAGGAAATGAAATCAATATGGGGTCTGAGGGACGAATCTTGTGTTTTAGGATGATTTTAACCTCAAGGGAAGAAAGATTTACATTAAAATTCAGAATGAGGTTCTATATTTATGTATGTATATGGATGGGATATGAAATTCAATATAATTCGAACAGGGACCCAAGGACAAGCGATTCTGTGAGACGTGGTAGAAGGAACTACAGTTACAATAAGCCTAGAACCAACCAAGAGGCCATGGGGCTGGAGGGGTACTAATGATATTTTTAGTAGTACCTTCTTATTTAACCTGACAAGGCTTAGAACACCTAGAATGTCAATTCAAAGAATGGTAAAGGCATTATTTTCGAATAAATATTCAACAATATTCCCTGATAGTCAGCACGCACGCCTCTTTTCGATCTGAGCTTGGCTTGGACTCTTGAATGTCACCATCATTTAAATGGGTCAAATCATTTCTAGTACTACCGAGTGATGAATATATGAATATTTCCTTTTTTCTTGGAACAAGCACATTGATTTTTTCTAGGTATTTTTATTTTGAGGATTAATGAAGCTTAAACTATCGCGATGTACGTCGGTGTCTGGTCAAACGTGATATCTCTAAAACCGTATTTAAACAGTGGCCCAGCTGGATGTTTGGAACTGCAGATATTTTAGCAACTTTAAATCCAATTCCCTGACTTTATTGAAATTCTTAAAATAGCTTGAGTTTTCCCTGGCCCATTTTGAAATTTTGACTTTTCCAAGTATCCCATGACCTGTTGTAGCATCCCTGTACCAAAAGCAAATACTTTTGCTATTACCCATCACAGTCCTTAATGTTTAAGTTGCAACAGTGACTTTAAAATGTTTGCCAGAAATGTACTATGCTAAGAAATCAGTCAACCAATAATGGCTGATGGGGTATACACTCTCTAATACCCTGTACACCCCATTATGCTGGGAAAACACGTCAAAGGCACCCCATTATGCTGGGAAAACACGTCAAAGGCACCCCATTATGCTGGGAAAACACGTCAAAGGCACCCCATTATGCTGGGAAAACACGTCAAAGCATAATAAATGGTAAATAATCAGAAAAATTCAAAATACTCCTCATCAAAAATTGCCATAATGCCTTTAACTGTCTTCACTTAACAGACTTATAGGGAGCTAACAACTGGCTGGGGGGAAGATATAATCTGACGTCACGCAGCCCGTCTCTGGTTGGCATTTTTGCGTGTAGAATACTGTTTCCAACCGTTAGGGGGGATGAAACTCCAGTAAGAGATAGAGTAGTGTCGGTAGAGAGGGGAGTAGACGGTGTATCCCTCCCTCTAGGCGCGCTTTTGTAAGAGGGGATACTGTACGCGCCTGGTAGGGGGGATGACACTGAGCTAAGAGATAGAAGGGTATGACGTTTGCATACGTAGAACTGATATTACTCTATAGAAGGGTGTGACGTTTCAGGGTCAGAACTGTTAGCTCCCTATTGAAAGACCAAGAACTTACAGACCGTGATCGTTACCTGACAAAACAATGACCGCAAACTCAACCCCTGTTAATTGAAACTAAATCCAACATAACCTGGCCTGATTAACTAATCCCAATCTGAACTGTGTTAGCCTAACCTTCTTTGGCTTCTTTTGTGTCAAGCAAGGACCAAAAAGAAGGCCACACATCTCCGAACGAGATACAAATGTTCGAGAACACTTAACTAAGTTTGGACATAATAAAATGGGTGGGTAATGGGCGGGTATGGATCGCGATCCTGACTCATAATTAATAATATCAATATAATCAAAGATATAATAATTTAAATTAAGAATAAGATTTGTAGTAAAAAGAGTTCATATTAACAAGCATTCAATCCCATTGATAATATAAAAAAAACCGTTAAAAACATTCAAAAATATCACAATTTTCAACAGGTTTTCCCAAGATTTTAATCAGGGCAAGTCAAGTACCGATACCCAAGTAGTCAATTGGCCCTCTTAAAAAGCATACTTATCTTTCTCAACTTGGCACTTACCAACTTTATTTCGACCCAAACGATCCTTATAATCCGTGCTACTTTGCTGATTACCCATTTTAATAATTAATTAGTTAATTCGTTTTCAATTATAAAACAGCGGCAATTCAAAAATTAACGAGGAAATAAAATTTGTTTTAAAGTCTAAACATCTTAACTGTACAACCGCTTCCGAATTTCGCTGAATCATAAAAAAATCGTCACTTTCATTTGAGGCGATTCTCTCACCACCAAATTATTCCGCGATGGTGAACGGTAAAAAAAAATTCTCGGTTTTTGGACTAAAAACTGGTCCACATTGGTAACTTTTAACGCTAGCAAATAATAAGCGACAACTTTCTTCAAATTATCAATTAACTAATAAACTAATAATGAAACTTCTACGAATTATGGGTCGCAATCGATTTAAGATTAAAAGGTGAGCTCGCTAAAAATTTCTTCGAACCTCCACAGGGACAAAAAAGAGACACCTCATCAAGTACTGGAAGAAGGTGGGAATCGAAAATTCAGCATTCCAACACAAACGGGGAATGGGAGGGTGGTAACTCAAATAGAAGCGTATAATTTTTGCTCGAAGAAGTTTTTAAGCGCTATTTATTTAACGGCGCAAAAAAAACGTAAACCGTGAAAGGTACAGAAAGGTTTTTTTAAGGGAAATCCAATTTGATTAGATGAAGCGTGAAATTGACATACCCCGCGGTGCTTATCAGCCTAAAAAAATGGACTATTTCGCCAATAAATATTTTGAGCAATTTAGTGAATATGAACGAAGTCAAAAAAAAACGAAACCCACTGACGTAACGTTAAAGGAAAAGGTTAGATAATATAAGAACGGACTTTTTCTAAACATAAAAAATAAATTATCTCTTATAATTGGTCTCAAAAACTAGGACTACAGTGCCGCCATTGGTTTAGTGGCGTCTGCTAACCAGAACCCCTTACCCATACGGGGTTGGTTGAATTCTCACAGAGAACAGCCTTTTTCTAAACATAAAAAATAAATAATCTCTATTACAAAATTATTAGCATTTAATTAGTCTTAAAAACGAGGACTAACTGTGCCGCCATTGGTTTAGTGGCGTCTGCTAGCCAGAACCCCTTACCCAAACGGGGTTGGTTGAATTCTCACAGGCTGAGAGATATAAGATTAAGGTAGGTAGACATAAGGGTAAGGTAGGTAGGGGTAAGAGGTTCGGTTTAGCAGACGCCACTAAACCAATGCTGCACAGTAGTCCTCGTTTTTAAGACTAATTAAATGCTAATGATTTTCCTTTTATATTTAGAAAAATGCCGTTCTTTTAAGGTATTATTATTATGTTATGAGACTTTTCCTTTAAAAGCAAAGTGTAATAACTGTACACTACTCAATTGACGTCACACTCAGATATTATATATGGCAAAATATGAAGAAACACGATAATGTAACTTGTGAACTTCCTTATACAGAAATTATATACTTCCTATTGTATAAAGCATCCACAGTGAGTCTAGCATAGGGTGTGGGGAGAACCCATTTTATCCCCCCATAGCCCTAGGGCATAAGCAGAAGCTTTCCACTGTTACGTCCCCTCTCTCCCTCCCTAACATTTTTATAATCAAACTCCCACCTATGTATTTGGGCCTTCAGCCCTTTTAACATTGCCTTAGTCTCAACTCTCAAAAAGGAGGTTGCTCCGGGCTAGGCAGGTAGTGGAGCGAAGAGAGGAGTGTAGGGGGGCCCAAAAACCACCACCGAACCAGTTATTGGGTTGGCCCACGGATGAAGCATCATCATCTTCGTGGGGTGGCCTTCGAAAGACACTCTCCTTCCCCCTTTTATAATCCCCCCCCCCATACTTTTTAAATGAAGTTGTAGGCTTTTTTTTAGGGTGGGAGGATTGAAACTCTGGGATGGAGAGCTTATTTGAGAACCAATGACTTTGAATTGTATGGCGGGCTTAAAACGGGAACAAATAATGAGGTATCTTAAGTTGAAAGTGGCAGACAAAATTTCTGTCAAGTGTCAACAAAATCAAACATTGCATTTGTCATGATATTTGAGAGATTTGTTTACATTTAATCAGAAGCCAATTTTGAGCTTTTACTAGAAAAAGGGTTTTGAACCAATTCAACATTTGTGTAATCTTAGTGCAATCAAAGAGATCGCTGTACATGCAATTTCCTTGAATAAACATTACAAGGCAGGTTTTAAAGATTTCTTTCAATAATCATTTTAAGGTTTGATTTTGGATTTAATTTTGAGCTCTGATTGTGGAATTGGAAGTCATTCCACACTTTATAAAGTTTTTTGAGTCATTTTATTCTAGGATTACAGATTTTAGTGCTTTTAAGGTTAAGCCTATTTTTTTGACTTTTAACATAGAATTAATTTAACCTGTCAATGAAGCTGACAAATGATGTAATGACATGATAAGATAGTAGCAACTAGTCATCACTCTTAACTAAACTCTTCAGAATAAAAAAAATGCAATCCTACAGCAACTGTCTTTGGAGTATGGGGAAATTAATGAACCTTTAGGCCTACATGTTTTGCTTAATTCACATTTATAACAGCATTTGAACAGTGTGAAAACCATGTCACAATGTTAATGAATTACCCCAACCCAGTAATAAAGTAAAGATAATATTATTTTAAACGCTACACACGGATAATTACCCGCTTTAGGCACAACAGGAATTAAAAAAAAATTTATTATGCAAGACAGAAAGACCTCAATTTTGCTTATTGGTCTAATTTGGGTTAGGGTCTTTTAGGTTAGGTAGGGAGAAATGGAGAACAATTTCCCAGCAGCTTTGGAAGAGTCATTATGGACTTAGCCGAATTAATAAATATGAGACGTGTCTATGTATTGTTATTCAATGTACTGGAACTACAACTGTTTAGGCGTGGATAGTTTATTTGAAAAGCGATTTTTCCTGCATGAAGAAGGCACTTAGGCCTAGGCTACAGTTCCGGGCAAGCAACTTAAGCAATAAATCCAAGGAGGAATGGAGGCATTGGAGGGGATAGGAAATTCGCGGTAACAAAGGCTTAACGCGAAAACCTAAAAATACCCAACAAAACAGTAAGTTGTACTCACGTATTGTTGTTCAAAGCCCAGAGATAACGTTCAATATCATTTCTCGAAGAACCGCGTTTTTTAAGTGTTATAAAAACACGAAATGTTTTATATAAAACATAATTTAACGTCAAAAACTTCCGACAAAAAACTGGAACCAGCGACCCAAACGGCTACAAATAAAAAATGGACGTATCCTTCAACTTTCTCTCAAAACGGGGACGTGAGGGGGGAATAAATTGACCAATTATTGGCCCACTAGCGCCATCTGCTGCTAAAGATGAATGCTGATTGGTTGAATTTTTCCCGGTATATTTGAATGCGAAAATTATTATTCACGAAGTTATTTAGTTAATTAAAACTTTTTAGCCTAAAGGAAACAACTAAATTTTAATAATAAAATCTATTTATTATCTAAAATAAATAAATAAATAAAAGAAAAAATACAATAAATGTTCTTTGAATATTTATAAAAAAACGTTCTTGAAAGCTTTACAATTTATGACTTAAAAAGCAATTAGAAAGGGGAAAAGAACAATCAAAAGTAGCAGGTCCGAATTATTAGTGTTAAATGTAGGTTTAGTACAATGTTGAGCTTAATTCTTGTTGCATACGACATGGAATTAACTCTACCATTTCTTTCAAAACGTCAAGTTCCATTGAAATACAACTTTCTTGATCTTGATTCTTTTCAACGTAATCTTTGAGAATATTGTAATTCTTTTCCATCTCTTGGAGATTTAATAATTTCTTCGCTGGATCTCCAATAACGACATACTTTGAAAAAAGCTGCCCAATGTAGAAGCGAGCCAATAATGCTGGGCGTACCACATCTTCAGAATATTTTTCCGGTGTCTCTCCATTTGTCGAATTCATCGAATCAATCAGCTTTTGGAATGTGGCAATACCCTTGTCAATTAAAGCGTTAATTTTCTTAATCGCATGAGCGTTTGGCTTTTTAGGATCATACTGCGCGAGCTTCAACTGAACCATAAGAGAATATATTTCTCCCAACTCAAACATCAACTGCTGACACAAGGACAAATAATACCGCTGATTAAGAACTCGCAGCGTTTCTTCCAACATATCAATTCTTCTTTTATACATTTTACATTTTCTGTCCGTCGAGTCTTCAAAAGCGGCCAAATGATCAAAGAGTTTACTATGACTTTGGACAATTTGGGCGTAATCCGAGGCTCTATCAGATAGGGTGTAATAAATTTTGCTCTCAGAAATCCAATTCTGCGCCAAAAGAAATACTTTTCGCGCCTCTTCGTAGTTTTCTACGTATCCAAAAGTTATTTCTTTTTCAAAGGGTTTAACCAACTCGGGACTAATTAGAATATAATCTTCCATATTATAATCGGTGCTCAAGGTTTCAAACATTTTCTCGATATTTCTTTCAACACTGACATTCTCCGCTGAAATTTTCTCTTGCGAACTATGCAACAACGAGATGCAATAATTAACCCAACATCTCGCTATATCAGATTTTGTGTGATTTATCAATTCTTTTTCTTCGGGTTTTTCAGTTTCAGATGGATTTTTCGTAGATAAAACGTAACTGGCGCAAGCGAGAAAGTATCGGGCGATTTCGAACCTCTCTCTCCCTACGAAAAACTGCGAAAGTGTGGCGCAATTCAGAGACCATTCTAAGGGATTATAACTTTTATGGGTCATTTGCCATTTAAGGGTTTTATGGCAAAACGAAGCGGCTAGCTTAATTTCACTCTTTTTCTCGTAAACTTGCGCCAAATAGTAAAGAGAATGAACGTGAGCTTTGCCAAAACCAAAATCCAAGTCATCATTCTCTCGCTTAGCGTTTGGATAAATGAAAAGTTCTACGAAACTTAGAGGAGGTTCTTTAAGTTGTAATTTGCTTTTCTCATAAACTTCAACAGCTTCGGAGAGATAACTTTGGGCTTTATCTAACTCTCCCCTTTCGCTCCAAATAATCCCCAAATTATTCTTGATGTTTATATTCAATACGCAAGTATCCGATAAACCATCGTTCTTTTCTAAATAATGATAGGCCTTATTAAAATGGTCTTCCCCAACTGAGTGTTCTTCAGTGTCGCAGTAAACTACGCCTAAAGAGTAATTAAGTAATGCGTGAAGGCTTTTCAATCGCTTTTCTAAGACGTCATCCTTTGGTCCTTCGGAATTAGCCAAATTAGTTGACAGTTCCGTTAATCCATTCAAGAGCTCGAGGAATATTTCTTTAGCCGCGTATTTATGCTTATAGGGCTGAAATGGTTCATTGCTGTCCGCATTTCGGATGTACTCTGGTTCTTTTTGCAAAAGCTCCTGAGCTTCTAGAAATTTTACTTTCGCGGAAGACAACCACGAAGTTACGTTGAGCGAAGCCATACCAATACCAAGTTACCAACAATTCAAGAGAAACACTGAAAATAGATTAGAAATACATCCACACCTTAACCCTAATAATTCTTCAATATAAATTCAACTTACGTAAAAATTATAATTCACGAAATTATTAATTTTGTTTTGATTATAACGAATTGAATTCAAACTGTCACAAACGCGCCTCTTTTAATATTCCGCCATGTTGCTTATTTCCTACCTTTACACACCGACACCAGGGTGTTTCGTATTCTCAGTTAAATATGTCCAGCCCTAGTCAAAACCTTTGTATGAATATGTTCAGCCCTAAAACAAACAGCTGTGCAAGCTTATAGCCAGCCCCTTATCATTCAGTATTAGAAAAGGATCAGTCATGGCATAGGTTCCTAAAATTGTAATGCCTTATCTCTTAATAAATTAAGTTTGTTTTAAGTGGTTTATGATGCACATTTACTAACGATACACAAAACTCTCAAGAAACCCACACAACGAAACACAGGGCTCGACATAAGGATATTTTTTTTAGTAGTCAGCCCAAAGAATATACACGCGTGTATATTCTTTGGTCAGCCTGACTAGTGAGCCCCCCTATCCCAGTTTTTTTTAGTAGTCACTGACTAGTGAGACGCATGGCGGCATGGTTTACGAATATTTGGGACATTTTTTACCTCTCCGAGTGACGTATGTCACGGAGAGGTTCTGTAACGATCGTGTGTGTCTGTTTGTTTGTTTGTTTGTGTGTTTGTTTGTGTGTGTGTTTGTGTGTCTGTTGTTACACCCACGTGACCGCGTTCGCAATTTCCAAATCGGAGCAAACGTGTTCGCCATTTCCGAACTGCATTCACAGTCACGGAAATAGCTCCTCTACTTGAGTTCTCACACCGCCATCTTCTGGTCTTTGTCCATTCAACACGGACACCAAACTGTACATACTGCCTTCTAATCACCATTATCTTCTGGTCCTCGTCCATTCCACTTGGACACCAGTCTGTACATACTAGCTTCTAATCACCACCATCTTTTGGTCTTCGTCCATCCCACATGGACACCGGTCTGTACATACTGGCTTCTAATCACCACCATCTTCTGGTCTTTGTCCATCCCACTTGGACACCAGTCTGTACACCTGGCTTCTACACCACCATCTTCTGGTCTTGGTTTTTGTCCATCCCACATGGACACCCGTCTGTACACCTGGCTTCTACTCCATCGTCATCGTTGGGTTTAAGACATTCGCGGCGATCAGCTAGGGTTACGAGAAACGTCTAGCCTCCCTAGGGTGGGTTGTCCACCAAAGGTTTTCGCAATTGCGGTTGTTCTTGCTTTTAGCTGTAGTTCGACACCCTTATATACCACCTATTTGAGTAAGGCAAAGCAACCGGCGTATGCTTCATTTCAAACGCCAATATTAGTCAAGTCTCTCAAGAATGTTTAATTGTTCTTTTTTAAAACGATGTAACGTTCAATAAGGCGAATAACTAACGAAGAAAATATTAAATAATAATTATATTTATTTTAATATTTAAGATAATCTTGTTTCTCAATTCAAAATTAGTACGAAAAGGGTTGAAAAGCTGTCTATTTGATTGTCTGTGTGTGTCCGTCCGTTGTTACACTAGTGCGCCACGTTAGAAGTTCGTTTTGTTTTGATGTGTAAAGAAATCCTTCAGAACCATAATATTCCCTTTATCCTTAATATAAAGTGAATATGTGGAAATATTTTTCGTAATTATGATGCATTTAGTACTTTTGTAGCTTTAAAGCTCTGTTTCATTTTGATATTCCAAAGATTTATTTTAATATTATTATTTGAAATGGCTGTTTATATATTACTTAAGCTATACTACATCTGTATATAGAATAATTCTTGGTTTAGTGATTTCATGAAGGAAGCTAAGCCCTAAACTCCGGCGGGTATATCTAGTATTACCCTCAATAGGCTTAGTGAACTAAAGAGTAAATAATTGAGGCCTGAAGTGAAGCAAACTTTGGGTTTTGATTTTCGTGTCTGAAATGAAGAGACAACAACGGTTCAGAGTGAGCCGAAAGTTAAATACACTCTTAAATAATCAGGTTAAGGTTTTATAATAGAAGAGAAGATCATGGTGGCAATTAGATTAGTAGGGCTAAGCTACAGAGCTTTGAATCTCTTTATGGTGCGCATTGACTATCAGTGCGTCTAGCTACAATTTAGCTTTGGTATTATTTAACGTTAACACTCATGTTGGCAAACTAAGAATATTGTTGAGGTGAGACGAGACGATAGTGTTTACACTGCTAACCAGTTGTGAATGTAGTTATCAGAATATACGGTAAACAGCTGAAGCGTAGGCTTCATTTCCTGTTCTTTTCCCCATTGACTGATTTCCATGTGTCCAAGATTTACTCTTATTGTATGTAAAATGTCGTCTGCTTTACTGTATATTCGCTATGCTTGGAATACTGCTTCAATATTTCATTATATAAAAAAGACTTGGTTTGCCCAAGCCTTAAAAACAAAAGGATAAGAGTTTTTCCAGTTGTCTGAAGCGCGGATATTTTTTCTATTGAATTTTAAAGACAATCCGTATTTTACTACTCTTTAGAATTTAATTCAATCACCTGATTTTACTGCTAATGGACTAGTTTCCTAAAAATTAATTGAAATAAAAAAATTACTTATCTCAGATTTTTCAACAACAATTCCATTTTCCTGAAACATTTTATCATGAATTTTCTTTTCTTTTCAATGGAGAACGTACTTTAATTTTCAAATAATATTCTCATTAACTATGTATTATATGCGGTCTTTTCGAATACAAAAGGGGGCTGTTATCACCTTTCTTATATTTGATAAAGAGGTTCGTTTCTTCTTTAAGCACAGTCACAATTATTGAACTGTGTATATCAGTACTTGTGGGGAAGATTTTAGAAGTGTTGGTTGAGTTTACACGATATCCCTCAAAATAATAAATGCATGATTAAATGTTTCAGGAAAATTGAATTGTTGTTGAAAAATCTGAGATAAGTAATTATTTTATTTCAATTAATTTTTAGGAAACTAGTCCATTAGCAGTAAAATCAGGTGATTGAATTAAATTCTAAAGAGTAGTAAAATACGGATTGTCTTTAAAATTCAATAGAAAAAATATCCGCGCTTCAGACAACTGGAAAAACTCTTATCCTTTTGTTTTTAAGGCTTGGGCAAACCAAGTCTTTTTTATATAATATCTGTTCCTTCAGCCTTAATTTGTATTAATCTATTATAAAAATAATAATATGCTTGTCAAACGTCATTAATTCGATGTTCCAGTTGGCTCACTCCAAGTGCCTCTCATTATTTTATGGGAAAGATTAAAATTTTAAATCATTTGGCAGGGAAGTGGTAAATTAATTCACAATTGGTAGAAGGGTGGTAAATTAATTCACCATAGATAGGCGGGTGGTAACTTATTTCACACAAAAAGGTGGGTGGTGACTCAATTAAGTTTAGTTGACCTTTTTGTATAGGTTTAAAAAAAAACGTTATTTCTAAACCACGCGCCAGCACGCGCCTATTTCATTGAAAGTTTGTAATTTAAGAATTTTCCCTTTTATATACTAAGATTCTTCATCAAAAATAGACAACGCGGTTTCCAAGACTCGAACCTGCAATGTTTTGCCTCGAATGCAAACGCGTTATCCATTACGCCACAAGCCCGTATTTCGTGACAAAAAAATTATCCAAACATTGTATTTATAGGATTATATCATTTATGTTGAATAAAAGATCTGTAAAAATAAACACCGAGCTTGCCAGGATTCGAACCTGCAATGTTCTGCCTCGAATGCAAACGCGTTATCCATTATGCCCCAAGCCCGTATTTCGTAACAAAAAATTATCTAAACATTGTATTTATAGGATTATTTCATTTATGTTGAATAAAAGATCTGTAAAAATAAACACCGAGCTTGCCAGGACTTGAACCTGCAATCTTCTGCTCCAAAGGCAGACGCGTTATCCTATGCGCCACAAACCCGACGAAGGCTGAATAAAATGCTATGCAAACAGTGTAATATATGTAACGGTTTTACCATGATTTATAAATTAATTAAAATAAAATACTTAGAATTAATTGTTCTTAATCAAACTTCAGAAGTTCAACATTCAATAGTTGCTTGATAATTCAAAAGTGTTCCGAACCTTAACTTCGAAGTAGTTTCTGAGTTATTCGATGGAGTGGACCACCAAAAATCCCATGCTTTTTCTATGGGACGCTAAGCCTAAAATCTGTGAATTATTTCTTTAACATTACGGGAGGGTGTGGGTTCTTATCTAGAAGGGCCTACCGGCCCTCTAGAATAAATTTTACTTCAAAAAAGAGAAATAATTCCACATATAGGTAAATAACTTTGTAGTAGTAGACCTCTTGACTCGGAGAGGTAATATTTTGGTTTTCCCAACTTGTTTACTAGTCAAGTTGACTAGTGAGCCCCCAGATTTCGATTTATTTTAGTAGTCAAGGCATTTTTTTTAGTAGTCAAATGCCTTGATTAGTGCCTTATGTCGAGCCCTGGCCGACACTGCTTTACAGTAGAAATACTTATTTTTCCGCGCTAGATAGAGCGAAAAGCTCCCTCCGGCGGGATTAGGACGTAGGCAAGGCTTGCAACGGTTATAGGCTAGCGCTTTTCTTTGCGAACCTTGGGTTTCGCCCTCCAGTGTGGGAAATAAGGATTTTTTTAAAACTGGACCTGTGGCCAGTAGAGCCTAGGTATTTTAATTAAAAAACTGGTCACAGTGCCACCTACAATTTTTAGCCTCAAAAATCAGGCTTTCGTAATTTATGGCCAAATTATCTATTCTTGACAATATGTGCTATGGCATAGGCTCAGTAGGTTAGTTTTTAGAGGTATGGGTATTTCTAAATATTGGAGTCCTAAATTAAGAACTATAAGTCTTTATTGAGTAATGCTAAATTAAAAAATTCGATCCGTAGGGAGGGAGTTGGCACTCCATTGTTATCTTCCCATAGACGCTAATACAGTCAAAGGAAGCAGGCTGCCTTTCCCTATAGACCAGACCCAAACAAGACTACCGAGAGATTATCTTCCTTTTAGCTAACTGCAAAAATCATTTCATCTAGAGATTCCACACTGTGTGTAGACTGTAGAGCGTAGACAGACATACGAAACCCACCCATAATCCCACTCCCACAATTCAGACCAAACCAGCAGTCCAGCACACAGCGTGGAAACAAAGACGAGACAATTTTAGGGATTAACATAGTATTTATTTAATGAACCAAAATCTTGAGGGGGAAAAACTTTGAATTAATTAAGTGGCCACCAGGGCCAGTAGACCCCAAAGCGTTTAATTTTTAAACTGGCCCAGGTAATTTTTAAACTGGCAATTGGCCTGTGATTGTGCCTTATTTCCCACACTGTCGCCCTCCGACCCCGTTGCAGACGACGGACTCGGACGGAGAGCTGAACAGGCTGGGAAATAAGGATATTTTTTAAACTAGTCCTTGGGACCAGTGACCCCTCTAGTCCCCGAAATAATTAACTGGTCTCCGGACTGGTCCCAGCCTTTGTTCTCCAATAGATTTGCAATTAATAAACTGGTCCCGAGGACCAGTAACCCCCACTTTTTGAATTAAAAAACTAGTCCAAGCAATTAATAATCTGGTTTTGGACCAGAGGAAGTGTGCTATTTCCCAGCCTGGAGCTGAACTTCGTATTTTTGTTGGGAATATGTTCAGCCCTCCGCTGCTCCGCACCAAATGTGTCAAAACTTGGGGTACGTTCAGTAACGCTCTTTGATGACAGCGCTTACTAAGCGATGTCAGATTTCACTACTGTACGCTTTTTCGCGTTTCCGGTTTTGACGTCATGATGCTCAGCGCTTGCCCATCAAAAAAATCATCTAATCGATATGGTTTTTTGATGGCGTGACGTAGCGCTTGACTGTTGAACACTTACGAAAAGTTGGGCGCGGGATTTAAAAATTAATTTCCAATAATGCTATTCCTACAGTATTCGTTTTCTTTACGAAACTACTTCTACCATTCAAATGGACATAATTTTCTTAAACAATTTCATTATTTGCGAGCTCATTAATAATGGAAAAGAGCCATTTGCGCTTCGATCGTAACGTCAGGGATCGTTTTGAGGGTCAGTAAGACGTTTCCCCAACTCCATTTTCGAAAACAGCGCTAACTTCAAAGTTTCACTTTTCCGTTCAACAACCTTTTACGTCAATATGACGTCTCGAGCCCATCAACCAAACATTAAGAAAACAGCAAGGTCAAATTAATGATGTCATAGACAGTGAATAGGGGTAACCTTTTTGTTTTTAGAAAAACTCTATTTTATCTTAAACTCAGTGCCGTCTTATCCATTGGGCCCGTTGGGCACTGGCCCAGGGGCCCCTTAAGAACAGGGGCCCCATAATTGTCAAATAATACTCATTTTACATTTCTTGTCAGAAGAAAACCACTTGAAAATATAAACTACTTTCCATCGGTCATTCAGTCTTTTCAATGAAAAATTTGGCCTTCGAACTTGAAAAATGTAAAACTAAAAATCTGAGACCTATAAGATAGTCACCCATTGCCTAGGCTTTTATATTATCCCTCCTCCCCATGGCCTCACTTCACAACCGCACATCGGCTTATTTATTTAGTTTGAAACCTTCACTTTAAATCAGACTCAGTCTATACTGTCATTTTCCCCATGCGCAGAGAGAAAACCTGGAATTTTCTCGCTCATTGTCGCTGTTAGGTGGCATGTGGATGCGGGGTACAAGTCTATTTCTTTCCCTGCTGAAAGTAGACCACTCTGTTTAAAATATAATGCATGTTATGTAAAAAAATTATGGCGACAAACTATAAATAGAGATTATTAGTGCGATCAAATCAAAAATGAAACGTAATACTTTGAGCGGTGCCCAGAAGATAAAACGAACTGCGCAGGATAAAGAGAAAGCTAACAAACTTCGCAAGGTAACATCATGGTTCCATCAAAATGCTATGAGAAGTGCTGAGCCTGGTAAAATTACTCTTTCAACAATATCTCCGAAACCGTCAACGACTACCGACAGTTCCAACCGACATTGCAGTGGAGTCATCACTTGTTCCTACAACTGATCCAGATGAGGATAATCCACCAGTGGAAGTGCCTAAATGTGAAACGAAAACATCTTCCTTCCAGGAAACAGATGCACGGCTATGGGTAATCGGCAATCCTAACACGGTTGAATTCTGGATTCGAAATGGGCCGACATCTTGTCAGAACCATGAAAACGGCCTTTCCAAGACACGCCGAGTGTATAAAGAGTAGAGGTGTGCGGTTAACCGTTTCAATCGAATAATTCGATCGAATACCGAACCGAATAATTCGATAAGCCCATTTTCACTATTCGATTCGAATATCGAATACCGAACTGACTATTCGGTTAAAGTTCGACTACCATAAATTTAGGTCCTTGGCACTAGAGAGACCCACCTTATTTAAAAAAATATCATCCCAATTTTATTTGTCTCCCATCAAAAACTCCCAGCAACAGGCTGGGAAATAGCACACTTCCTCTGGTCCAAAACCAGTTTATTAATTGCTTGGACTAGTTTTTTAATTCAAGAAGTGGGGGTTAGTGGTCCTCGGGACCAGTTTATTAATTGCAAATCTATTGGAGAGCAAAGGCTTATTTCCCAGCCTGCCCAGCAAGTGCATAGGAAAATTTTAAGAAATACTTGACCACCAATGAGGAGAGGTATTTTGAAATTTAGTAGCTTCTAAATGTTCTTCTCCTTGCTTTGTATTGACTATTGGCGAATATTAGGGTTACTACCCGATCAACCGCGAATAGTTGCCCTAGTATTCGCGAATATTAGGGTTAAATATTCGCGGTTACTAGGCTTAACTATTCGCGATTAATCGGGAAGGAAAAAAATTACCAAGGCCCAACTATTCGGTATTCGATTTGGAATAAACTATTCGATTCGCTATTTGATAAGGAAAATTATTTGGTATTCGATAACCGGTTCGATACCCAAAAAGTGGTATTCGCACACCCCTAATAAAGAGGATGGAGAAAGCATTAGAATTCCAAGACAAGATATTTGTCAAAAAATGTTTTCAAACGTGAATTACGTAATGTCGATCCAAAAAATGATCGACTTCGATCCAATTGTAAAGGAATTTTCAAGGAAGGAAGTGCGCAAATGTTTCTGACTTTGCGTTGACTTTTAAATTTGTAGACTTTCGTATGAAGGAAATAATAAATATTTTTATTTCTCGATTAATTTGTTTTGTATAGGGGATAAGGGGGCCCAAAATACTGTACTGCCCAGGGGCCCATATAGCACTTAAGACGGCCCTGCTTAAACTTCTGAATTTGTAATTGTGAAATTGAATTTACAACATCCTAAACTACATCAAGAAATGCACAGATTCACACACAAAAATGTCCTTAACTGCATCAAGAAATGAAATATTAACACAAAAGTATCTTTAACTGCATCAATAAATGAACCGATTCACACACAAAAATGTCCTTAACTGCATCAAGAAATGAAATATTAACACAAAAGTATCTTTAACTGCATCAATAAATGAACCGATTCACACACAAAAATGTCCTTAACTTATAATATTGATTTTAAAGGAAAAGTAACTCATCAATTCGAGTAACTTTATTTGAAAACATTGGTAGGAAAAGCACGCAGATTGTTGAAATGAGATCACTGTAATTGTGACGATTACTCAATTATAACACAGACATAAGACTCGCCTCGTTTAAGCATATCAAAATGGATTCAAATGACGGGATTCAAATTAACTTTAACCACCTCGTAGAGATAAGGTGCTTCTTTCACCTTGACGTAATAACATCCATGACGATTCCCCGAATCTTCCAATTTTGTCAAAATAATGGAACACTGTTTGATGGTAAACTGAGTGTCTTGGTCAACAGCGTCATTGTTATCAAAACCAAACTCATACTTCAGGAAGTTCAGGTGATCAATTGGCTCTTCCCATTTTACATTTGATTCCAACATCGATGCGTCTGGGTCGTATATAACTTCATTTGATGGAAGAGGCGTTGCAGCTTCGTTTTCCAATTTGACACAATTTAAGTCAAACTTTAAACTAAAATTATCATCACTCGATTCTGGAAATTCTGGTTCTTTCTTAATTTTTTCAGAGGTTATGGTTGGATTTCTAGTATTAAATTCGCCCAATACTGAAATCCCTTGGTTGAAGTTGGAACCGACAGATTGAGAACGATTACAATTAGACTCTCTCGCGTATCTGGGGTCATCGGGATCTGATTCAGTATGAATTTCTAATTCTTTCGACTGAGCAATTTCATTAAGAGAACCGTGGTTTGTATTTGTCCCACTTCGTTCAGGTTGCGAACTTCGTCGTTTTTTGTTTGATTTGGGTTTTATTGGGAGCACAAAGTCTGCGACATCAGTTGATCTACTTTCAGACCGAACTTCGCTCGAATCTGATAATTTCGATTCAATGTTTCCCTGATTGGGTTTTCCAGCATTGTCTTTCGTAGAAGCACGTTTCCGCTTGCTGGTCGATTGATCGTATTGGTTTTTCCGTTTTGAAGAAACACTTTTCGTAATTTTTCGTTCAATTCCAGATTTTGATGGATGACGTCTAGCAATGTGATATCTTAGTACTTTCTTTAATTTGGTTGCGAAATCACAAAAATTACACTTAAAGGGACGCTCGTCACTGTGATTCGCAACGTGTATGTTTAAATTCCCGCGTTTTCGGGTACGGTAATTGCAAATACCGCATTTAAATGGATGATCTTCACTATGAGTCGCAACATGAGATTTTAAAACATCCCGCCTTCGGGCACGATATTCGCAAAAATCGCATTTGAAAGGACGATTTTCACTGTGAGTCGCGACATGTTTCTTCAAAGACCAGCTATTTCGGGTACGATATTCACAAATATCGCATTTGAAAGGACGAACTTTACTGTGAGTCGCGACATGCTTCCTTAAATCAGTCGGCCTTCGGGCGCGATATTCGCAAACATCGCATTTGAATGGACGATCTTCACTGTGAGTCACGACGTGTTGCTTTAAAAGCAAGCTAGTTTGGGTACAATACTCACAAATATCGCATTTGAAAGGACGATCTTCACTGTGAATCACGACATGGTTCTTTAAATCATCCCGCCTTCGGGAACGATATTCGCAAAAATCGCATTTGAAAGGACGATCTTCACTGTGAGTCGAGACATGTCTCTTTAAATGCCCGCGTTGTCGGGTGCGGTAATTGCAAATATCGCATTTGAAAGGACGATCTTCACTGTGAATTAATTTATGATTCTTAAAGACTGAGCTTATTCCTGTCTGGAAACCGCACTGTTCACACTTAAACTTCATCTTCCCCTAATGAACCAAAAAGTGATTCTTTAATCACAACGTTTTAGGAATCCCTTAAAGGGAGGGTGAAGTAGAAAATAAAGTTATTTTTTATCGATTTTTCTACATATTACAAGACCAGTCTGCATAATCAAACATTCAGGGAATACTTCCGAATGATTTTAAAATTCAAATCAGGTTCAGATTTTAAGGATAATTTTAAAGAAGGTCCTCCGATCAATCACGTACCGCCCTGCCTTTGTTAACAAAATTCTCGTGGCACGCTCCATGTCTCGCGCCACGATTGTCACACCGCGCGCAAATTTTATCAAATCTCGCGATAAATTTCATTCGACACGGAACATGCCACGAGCATTTTGTTAAGAAAAAGGCAGGGCGTTACGCGATTGGTCGGAGGTCCTTCTTTAAAATTATCCTTAAAATCTGAACCTGATTTGAATTTTAAAATCATTCGGAGAAATGTGTGTCAAGAATCACCGTGCTATTGCCACAGTCACACAAAATGTGTAAGGGATTGTGTGTGTGCCAATAGGCAAAGGACTATTTCCATACACACACAAAATGAGTAAGGGAGTGTGTCAATCCTAACAGTGCTATACTATTGGCCCACAAAATACAAGCGCAGGGAATATTGACACACACATTTATACCTATGACAAGGTAATTAAATTTTTGGATCTTTCCTATATTAGAGGCCGCCTTCGATAGTGGGATTTGTTTTTAGTAGGATAGTAGAAAAAATAGTAGTATTTTTCCTATAACCGAAAAGCTAAACCGATGAGGGAGAAAATACTATGGATAACCTAAATTCTGACTAAAACGCTTTCTTTTTTTTTACTCTATACATAATTTATGATTATTATTAGTGATTAATGCTATATTTATAGCAAGGTTCCGCCTTGAGGGAACGAAATCCCCTGTCGCTAGGGCAGTTTTTACATGCAGAACTATACCCGTTTAAGTGAGGGTAGTTCTCGCACGCAGTGTAAAACTGCGTACAAAGTCGGCCATTTGATCGACTTTAAAAGTCAGTCGTATGACAAATTAAAAACTTCTGGAAAAGGCAGAAAGTTTTCAATTTGTATTAATGTATGGGGTATTAAATTGGTTTTGGAGGCCATAATATTCAAGCAGTAGATACAGACGTTTTTGTGAAATATAATAATCGCTTTTCATTAAGAGGTTTTCGAGAACCAGAACCGCGTTTAATATAATCTTCTCTACCATATTTCCAAAAAATAAAATCCATTTGAACTCTAAATGCGCTCAAAATAGATAGACTGGCCTCTCAAGTAGGCCACTACTGACGCCTAGTTGAGCGGCCAGTGTAATAGTCCATGGTTCCATTTTGCTTATTTATTCTCTACTTGCCTCTCAAGTAGGCCACTACTGACGCCTAGTTGAGAGGCCAGTGTAATAGTCCATGGTTCCATTTTGCTTGTTTATTCTCTACTGGCCTCTCAAGTAGGCCACTACTGACGCCTAGTTGAGCGGCCAGTGTAATTGTACCCGTGGTTCCATTTTGCTTGTTTATTCTCTACTGGCCTCTCAAGTAGGCCACTACTGACGCCTAGTTGAGCGGCCAGTGTAATTGTTCCCGTGGTTCCATTTTGCTTGTTTATTCTCTACTGGCCTCTCAAGTAGGCCACTACTGACGCCTAGTTGAGCGGCCAGTGTAATTGTACCCGTGGTTCCATTTTGATTGTTTATTCTCTACTGGCCTCTCAAGTAGGCCACTACTGACGCCTAGTTGAGCGGCCAGTGTAATTGTACCCGTGGTTCCATTTTGCTTGTTTATTCTCTACTGGCCTCTCAAGTAGGCCACTACTGACGCCTAGTTGAGCGGCCAGTGTAATTGTACCCGTGGTTCCATTTTGATTGTTTATTCTCTACTGGCCTCTCAAGTAGGCCACTAAAGACGCCTAATTGAGAGGCCAGTGTAATAGTCCATGGTTCCATTTTGATTGTTTATTCTCTACTGGCCTCTCAAATAGGCCACTACTGACGCCTAGTTGAGCGGCCAGTGTAATTGTACCCGTGGTTCCATTTTGCTTGTTTATTCTCTACTGGCCTCTCAAGTAGGCCACTACTGACGCCTAGTTGAGAGGCCAGTGTAATAGTCCATGGTTCCATTTTGCTTGTTTATTCTCTACTGGCCTCTCAAGTAGGCCACTACTGACGCCTAGTTGAGCGGCCAGTGTAATTGTACCCGTGGTTCCATTTTGCTTGTTTATTCTCTACTGGTCTCTCAAGTACGCCACTACTGACGCCTAGTTGAGCGGCCAGTGTAATTGTACCCGTGGTTCCATTTTGCTTGTTTATTCTCTACTGGTCTCTCAAGTAGGCCACTACTGACGCCTAGTTGAGCGGCCAGTGTAATTGTACCCGTGGTTCCATTTTGCTTGTTTATTCTCTACTGGTCTCTCAAGTACGCCACTACTGACGCCTAGTTGAGCGGCCAGTGTAATTGTACCCGTGGTTCCATTTTGCTTGTTTATTCTCTACTGGTCTCTCAAGTACGCCACTACTGACGCCTAGTTGAGCGGCCAGTGTAATTGTACCCGTGGTTCCATTATGCTTGTTTATTCTCTACTGGCCTCTCAAGTAGGCCACTACTGACGCCTAGTTGAGCGGCCCGTGTAATAGTCCAGCCTCTCAAGTAGGCCACTACTGACGCGAAGATGAGCGGGCCGACACCTAACCTAACCTAACCTAACCTAACCTAACCTAACCTAACCTAACCTAACCTAACCCAACCCAACCCAACCTAACCTAACCTAACCTAACCCAACCTAACCTATACTTATCTAGTTTGAACGTTAGGACATATCTGCACTGGCCTCGCTATTAGGCCACTTAGGACACCTAGTTTAAAGGCCAATGTGATACTTCCATTTCGTTTTTAATATTTATTCACGAACGGCAAAGTAGCCGACGATAAAAACATAGATAAGAGACCCATGTATTGTCCCGTGTTTATTCTCTACTGGCCTCTCAAGTAGGCCACTACTGACGCCTAGTTGAGAGGCCAGTGTAATAGTCCATGGTTCCATTTTGCTTATTTATTCTCTACTGGCCTCTCAAGTAGGCCACTACTGACGCCTAGTTGAGAGGCCAGTGTAATAGTCCATGGTTCCATTTTGCTTATTTATTCTCTACTGGCCTCTCAAGTAGGCCACTACTGACGCCTAGTTGAGAGGCCAGTGTAATAGTCCATGGTTCCATTTTGCTTATTTATTCTCTACTGGCCTCTCAAGTAGGCCACTACTGACGCCTAGTTGAGCGGCCAGTGTAATAGTCCATGGTTCCTTTTCCTTGTTTACTCTCTAATCTCTACTGGCCTCTCAAGTAGGCCACGATTGACGCCTAGTTGAGCGGCCCGACACCCAACCTAACCTAACCCAACCTAACCTAACCTAACCTAACCCAACCCAACCCCACCTAACCTAACCTAACCTAACCTAACCCAACCCAACCCAACCCAACCCAACCTAACCTAACCTATACTTATCTAGTTTGAACGTTAGGACATATCTGTACTGGCCTCGCTATTAGGCCACTTAGGACACCTAGTTTAAAGGCCAATGTGAATGTGATACTTCCATTTCGTTTTTAATATTTATTCACGAACGGCAAAGTAGCCGACGATAAAAACATAGATAAGAGACCCATGTATTGTCCCGTGTTTATTCTCTACTGGCCTCTCAAGTAGGCCACTACAAACGCTTAGTTCAGAGGCCTGACATGAAATTAAACCCGCCTCGCCTAAACCAAACCTAACCTAACCTGGTCTAATCTCGTTTGAACGTAAGGGCATATCTGTACTGGCCTCGCAATTAGGTCTCTTAGGACCCCTAGTTAAAAGGCCAATGTATTATTCCAACATTTCGTTTTGCATGTTCATTCTGTACTGGCCTCGCAATTAGAACACTTAAACGCCTTGTTAAAAGGCCAGTGCATTACCCCATTTCATTTTTCCTGTTTATTCACGAAAGGCTAAGTATGCGCCTCTTTACACGGAAAAAGACAGTAATATAGCAATATTTTGGAAAAGGCGGCAATTTATGGTTAGTCAGCAATATTTGGAAAAGGCGGAAATTTATGGTTAGTCAGCAATATTTTGGGAAAGGCGGCAATTTATGGTTAGTCAGCAATATTTTGGAAAAGGCGGCAATTTATGGTTAGTAGGCACAATGTAGCAATTCATACTATTTTCTCCATCATAGGTTTTGATTTTCCATGTAGGGGGAAAACTACTATTTTTACTACTAAAAAATTTACCACTATGGAAAAGGGCCTCTAAAATAGGAATGACCCAAATTTTTCTATTTATATAAAAGTTTACAGGTTCTATGATCCTGTATAATTATTACAGATGTCTGGGGTCACTATTTTCAAGGCCGATTCGGAAATGTCCAATGAAATTGTTTGCTTATTTTCGTGCCTGATCCAATTAACCTTGACAGGCGGGCCACCATACTGATAGGCCCATCACTATTGACACACACAAAATGTGACCTTCTATCTTAATGTAAAAACTTAATTAACTTGTCCAAGGGGTACAAGTGAATGTGTGGGAATAGTTGATTGGCTACTGCATTGCCACACGTGCATGTGTAGGGGGGGATGACACTTAGCTAAGAGATAGAAGGTATGACGTTTGCATACGTAGAACTGACATTACTCTATTCTATCTCTTAGCTCAGTGTCATCCCCCCTACCAGGCGCGTACAGTATCCCCTCTTACAAAAGCGCGCCTAGAGGGAGGGATAAACAGTCTACTCCCCCCTCTACCGACACTACTCTATAGATTTCCAATTAATAAACTGGTCCCGAGGACCAGTAACCCCACTTTTTGAATTAAAAAACTAGTCCAAGCAATGAATAAACTGGTTTTGGACCAGAGGAAGTGTGCTATTTCCCAGACTGCACACAATGTGTGTGGCAATAGTCACTTCTAATATGAGTAATCTATCCAGCTTACCATAAGATTGCGAAAAGAAGGGGTCCAATTAATTAGGTAGTCAGCCAAAGAGGAATTTCAAATAAGACACTGTTCAAAAGTCTTCGCGAATAATCAAAACTAACTTAAATTTTAAGTTCTAAGATAACGTTTTAATACGCTTCCAACCAGAGTTGGGCACTCCTCCTTAGATAGATTTTTTTCCTATCAAACTATCATAGATGGCGAAACTATCAATTCTTCTGGCTATATTTTAGAGTGGAACTCCTTCTTAGATAGATTTTTTTCCTCTCAAACTATCATAGATAGCGAAACTATCAACTCTTCTGACTATATTTTAGACTGACATTGCTGGTTAGATAGATATTTTTCCTCTCAAACTATCATATTTGGCGAAACTATCAATTCTTCTAGCTATATTTTAGACGGGCATTATTTGTTAGATAGATTTTTTCCCTCTCAACAAATCATAGATGGTGAAACTATCAAATCTTCCTTCAATATGTTAGATTGGCTCTCATTGTTAGATAGATTTTTTGCCTATCAAATCAAATTGAAATCTTTAGGAACGACTAAATTAATCTATTATTTAATTTCCGGACTTTAAATTTGATTGTTTTCGATCAAACTGATTTGGGCTCTACCTAATTTTACTCTGTTTAATCGATTCCTGATATTTCCTGATTTTGTAGAATTTCTAATATTTTCATATATTCATATAATTTCCATAATCTCATTTCTCAAGTTTGACTTTAACTGTCTATAGTTCAAAAGCTACTATCCAAACTTTTTCAAATTATTCGCCCTTGATTTAATCTAAACCATCTACTATAAACGGTTAACTAATAATAATTAAAGGCAAAAATTGCAATTAAAACTGTGGGTAATAAAAATCAGAAAATCTACACTTTAATTTATCTACTTCTACGTTTGGATGATTTCGTGGAATCGCTCTTCCTCCTCGAGTAGTCGTTCACATCAGTGACAGCACGGAGCTTCTATATACAAGAAGCTCCGTCTTCACAGTTTGAACTGTTGAACCATCGTTTATTTTATTTTTATTTATTTGTTTGAGAGGGTTATAACGACCACCAAGTACAGAATCTTCTTATAGAATAAACCTACACTTGCTAACGTTCAAATATATTAAAAACTTCGATATCATTCAAAAAACGACTTATCTTTCCAGAAATTTTCATAACTATCAAAATTGCCTATCAATGATTAGCACATAATTTTTAAAATGAAATCAGAAAACAGATGTCGCCAAATAAAATCACTCAAAGAATCAATTTATTTCTCAAGGAATAATGCCTATCATTTTTTATGATTTCTAAAAGATGGGGTTAGTAGCTAGATCACGTTAAGAATCGATATTTTTCTCTAGAAGATTTCAACGAATCAATGAATCATATCAACTTCGAGTGCACTTTCTAAGCTATCAAACTCAATCGATCATTATAATTCAAATTTTTCTCGAAAATAACTATCAAAATTGATACTTTGATAGGGGCAGATTTAGTTTTCTATCGTATCAAGTGGTAAAACTATCAAATGATATGATAGTGCCCATCTATGCTTCCAACTTCCAACGCACTTTCCCTCTAATAACACGTTTTAGCAACAGAACGCGTAGCAGACGAAACGGTGGACCTTTGACCTGATCGTGAGTTCGTGAACAGGGCTCTACATAAGGATATTTTTTTAGTAGTCAGCCTGACTAGTGAGCCCCCCTATCCCAATTTTTTTTAGTAGTCACTGACTAGTGAGACGCATGGTTTACGAATATTTGGGACATTTTTTTTACTAGTCAAGTTGACTAGTGAACCCCCAGATTTCGATTTATTTTAGTAGTCAAGGCATTTTTTTTAGTAGTCATGCCCTGTCGTGAACTATATTACTAGCCTAGGTGGCAGGGTGGGAAATAAGGAATTTTTTTAAACAGCGACCCCTCTGGCCTGGAATAAATAAACTGGTCCATGACCATTGACCAGGGCTGCAGGGCACGTCGTCTGCTAAACTAAAGAAGTGGATAATTAAAATATTTGAGTTAATGTCTGAACTCTGGTAACCCTTGAAATTTCTTAGTGGTCCCGTGGACCACTGACCCCCCTCCGATTTAATTTCTAAACTGGTCCAGACAATTCTTGAACTGGTCATTTGCCCTTTGCCACCGCCTTATTTCCCACGCTGGCCTAGGTGGCGTGACGCATTTTTTATGACTGGTTCAAACCAGTTCTTTGTAGGCAAGGCTTGCAAGTTGCAACGGTTTCGCCCTCCGACCCCGTTGCAGACGACGGAGAGCTGAACTTCGTATTTTTGTTGGGAATATGTTCAGCCCTCCGCTGCTCCGCACCAAATGTGTCAAATTTATGTTGTCATAGACAGTGAATAGGGGTAACCTTTTGATTTTAAGAAAAACTGTATTTTATCTTAAACTTCTGAATTTGTAATTGTGAACTTGAATTTATAACATCCTAAACTACATCAAGAAATGCACAGATTCACACACAAAAATGTCCTTAACTTATAATATTGATTTTAAAGGCAAAGTAACTCATGAATTTGAGTAACTTTATTTGAAAACTTAGGAAACACACGCAGATTGTTGAAATGAGATCACTGTAATTGTGACGATTACTCAATTATAACGCAGACATAAGACTCGCCTCGTTTAAGCATATCAAAATGGATTCAAATGACGGGGTTCAAATTAACTTTAACCACTTCGTAGAGATAAGGTGGTTCTTTCACCTTCACGTAATAACATCCATGATAATTCCCCGAATCTTCCAATTTTGTCAAAATAATGGAACACTGTTTGATGGTAAACTGATTGTCTTGGTCAACAGCGTCATTGTTATCAAAACCGAACTCATACTTCAGGAAGTTCAGGTGATCAATTGGCTCTTCCCATTTTACATTTGATTCCAACCTCGATGCGTCGGAATTCGGTCCGTAAATCGCTTCGTTGGCTGGAAGAGGCGTTGCAGTTTCGTTTTCCAATTTGACACAATTTAAGTCAAACTTTAAACTAAAATTATCATCACTCGATTCTGGAATTTCTGGTTCTTTCTTAATGTTTTCAGAGGTGATGGTTGGACATAGGGTATTAAATTCGCCCAATAATGAAATCCCTTGGTTGAAGTTGGAACCGACAGATTCTGAAAGAGTAGAATTAGACTCTCTCGCATATCTGGGGTCATCGGGATCTGATTCAGAATGAATTTCCAATTCTTTCGACTGAGCAATTCCATTAAGAGAATCATGGTTTGTATTTGGCCCACTTCGTTCAGGTTGCGAACTTCGTCGTTTGTTGTCTGGTTTCAGTTTTAATGGGAACGCAATATCTGCAACAGCAGTTGATCTACTTTCAGACCGAACTTCGCTCGAATCTGATAATTTCGATTCAATGTTTCCCTGATTGGGTTTTCCAGCATTGTCTTTCGTAGAAGCACGTTTCCGCTTGCTGGTCGATTGATCGTATTGGTTTTTCCGTTTTGAAGAAACACTTTTCGGAATTTTTCGTTCAATTAAAGATTTTGATGCATGACGTCTAGCAATGTGATCTTTTAGTACTCTCTTTAATTTGGTTGCGAAATCACAAAAATTACACTTAAAGGGACGCTCGTCACTGTGAGTCACATTGTGTATGTTTAAATTCCCGCGATGTCGGGTACGGTAATTGCAAATACCGCATTTGAATGGATGATCTTCACTATGAGTCGCAACATGAGATTTTAAAACATCCCGCCTTCGGGCACGATATTCGCAAAAATCGCATTTGAAAGGACGCTCATCGTTGTGAGTCGCGACATGATTCTTTAAATTCCAGATAGTTTGGGTACAATATTCACAAATATCGCATTTGAAAGGACGATCTTCACTGTGAGTCGCGACATGTTTCTTTAAATCATCCCGCCTTCGGGTACGATATTCACAAATATCGCATTTGAAAGGACGAACTTCACTGTGAGTCGCGACATGTTTCCTTAAATGAGTCCGCCTTCTGGCGCGATATTCGCAAATATCGCATTTGAACGGACGCTCATCACTGTGAGTCGCGACATGTTGCTTTAAATCACCCCGCCTTAGGGCACGGTAATCGCAAATATCGCATTTGAATGGACGCTCGTCACTGTGAATTAATTGATGATTCTTAAAGACTGAGCTTATTCCTGTCTGGAAACCGCACTGTTCGCACTTAAACTTCATCTTCCCCTAATGAACCAAAAAGTGATTCTTTAATCACAATGCTTTATAGGAATGTCTTAGGAATTGAATGCAAATATTTGAAAGGAAAGATGCGTGATTTTATGGGCATATCGGTTTTCAAATGAACATCTAAACGTCTTTTTGATCGAAATCTGCATCCAGTTCCAATTTTACATCAGTGTACGTGTTGAACTGCAGATACTGAGCGAGCTGAAATAACATAAACATCTTACTAACACGCTGGATATTTACATTAGTTGACTGAGGTATGTTGGCTATTCATGCAGAAATGAGGATATCAGCATTCAACATTCTAATATGAGTAATCGATCCAGCTTACCATAAGATTGCGAAATTAATTAGGTAGTCAGCCAAAGAGGAATTTCAAATAAGACACTGTTCAAAAGTCTTCGCGAATGAGGGACTCATTTAATAATTAATATTCAAATAATCGAAATTAACTTAAATTTTAAGTTCTAAGATAACGTTTTAATACGCCTCCAACTTCCAACGCACTTTCCCTCTAAAAACACGTTTTTGCAACAGAACGCGGAGCAGACGAAACCCTTGAGAGACTTCAAGAACAGGGGCGGAAATAAGTACTTTAATGTAGTATTCTCTACGTCACAAACTTTGAACAGAACTTTCTCGACCGTTTAGCGTGTACTGACTAACGTTACGTATTAAGGGATTCGAGTTATTAAAATCATAGACGCAAGATAATTTTATTATGGTTATAGCCTTTACGTCACATATCAGTAGGTATTTTTCAGCTATAATTAAGTAACTTAACTTCTTAGATTATTATCTGATGTTTCTGTCAAACAAACAGTACATTTCCATAACCTTAATCCGTTGCCTACGTTATATCAAGGCCAGAGTACGGCACCCAATTTCCAATAAAAAAACTGGCAATTTAATTCGCCTAATTTTTCCACCAGTAACGCTTTTAGCTGGACCTGTGTGACGTCATATTATTTGAAATACTTATTTTTCCGCGCTAGATAGAGCGAAAAGCTCCCTCCGGCGGGATTAGGACGTAGGCAAGGCTCGCAACGGTTTCGCCCTCCGACCCCGTTGCAGACGACGGAGAGCTGAACTTTGTATTTTTGTTGGGAATATGTTCAGCCCTCCGCCGTCGACGTAACTTCCCCCTTCCCTTCGATCCGAGGTTACTTTTTTCAACGCCGGGTCGAGAGAACGGAGATTCCTTTTGATTGCTGAGGAGCACAGTCGCTCCCCGCATATAAACGCGTAATGGAACGCGTGTTTTGTTTTTCGCGACTTCCAATTGGAACGGAATCGTTTTCTTAATTTTGAAATCAGTAAATAAATTCTATGAGAGCGGTTGCTCTCTTAGATAAGACTTCATACTGACTTTAATGTATAAGGAGGGTTTTTTGTTTGGATGTAACTTTTTTCGCATTATGTTTACTGTTTTGAAAAAATTCCACGGATCTACAATCCAGGCCCTTAAAGGGCTCCTTCGGACCCTTAGACACATGGCCCCGCGGATTTCCGAACCCCCCTACCTAGACAGAGAGAGGGAGAGTACTGAGGAAGATCGTCTATGAAGAGGGGATGGAAATCCGCGGGGCCATGTGTCTAAGGGTCCGAAGCAGTCTTGGAAATAAGGAATTTTTTGAAACTAGTCCTCGGGACCAGTGACCCCCAGCGTCTACAATATTAAACTGGTCCTTGGGACCAGTGACCCTATCCCTAATTTATTTTTTACTAATCCTATTGAAAAATTAAGGGAGTATTTCGTTGACGCACAGCCCATTCGATCGGGCTATAGATGCAAAATTATGTCAAAAATCAGAGTTAACTCCGTCATTGGGGGGAACACTGTTTTTTGGTCCTAATTTTGAAAATACTGGTTGAAATCTCATGAAATTTTAATGAGATTTGCAATATAATGTTTGGTATTTTTGTGCAAAGTTTTTCTCTTACAAAGCTTTTTGTAACAACATTAAAACGAAAATGAACTACAATTTAATGGCTTAGTCTAAAACAGTTTAACTTTGTTTCCTTCAGCTTCACTGGTTCGAGTCTCTTGAAATTTTAGTGAAAGGCATATTTAAAGGTTTTAAATTATTGTGGAAAATTTCGAACTTTTAAAACGAATAGTCCTTTTCCTAAAATTTCCCTAATCGACTAAATAGGTTGTAGGATTATGCACAAGCACAATGTTAATGAATTTTTTGGAAGTGAATTGTTTCTTTGAAAACTTTGAAACTTTGCATCATAACTTAAAACCGTTCAATGTGCCTCTCACTAAAATTTCAAGAGATTCGAACAAGTGAAACGGAAAAACTTATTAAACCATTCCAAGACCAAGCCCTTTAAGTAGGGCTAATTTTCGTTCTAATATTTATACAAAAAAACTATAGAAGGGAAACTTTTTAAAATTTCCAAAACATAGCAAACGTTGTTTTGCACATCACTTTAAAATTTCAAGAGGTTTGCACCAGTAGTTTCAAAATTAGGGCAAAATAACTGTGTTCCTCCCATAGCCGGTCATGTTAAAAGCTGGCTCCTTGGATTTTTCGAGCGAAAAAGCTCATAATTACCAACACGCGCTTTTACATAGGAAAAACATTGTGTGAAGCCAAAGCGTGATCGAGTGGGCTGTTGTTGTAGCTGGTAGCAAGGAAGGCAACTTAGGCATGAATGAGAAAATGTCAAGGCTAGGAGACTATATCCATGGAGTAGAAATTTATAATGACTAGAATTTTTAAACTGGTCCCTCCTGAATTTTCATAAAAATTCTCAATTAATAAACTGGTCCCAAGGACCAGTAACCCCCGGATTTTGAATAAAAAAACTGGTCCGAGCAATTAATAAACTGGTTTTTGACCTGTGGACCTGTGCTATTTCCAAGACTGGTCCGAAGGAGCCCTTTAATATGTGGTTAAAATTTCAAAGAGATCCATTAATTAGTTTATTTTATAAAAAATAAAGTTGCTAAGGGTGGTTTTCATTTCCATAAAATGATTCAGTCATTTTGGCAAAAAAGGGGAAATTTTCGAATTGGAATAACATGGGAAATGTTTGCTGTTATGGCCAAAGCTACTCGACCATTTTTTGAAGACTATTCTAGGAGAGCGATAGCTCTCTTAGATAAGACCTCATACCGACTTCAATGTATAAGGATGGTTTTTTGATTGGTTATAACTTTTTTTGTATCGTATTAACTGCTTTGAAAAAATTCCACAGAACTACAATTCGGGCCCTCAATATGTGGTTAAAATTTCAAGAAGATCCACCCATTAGTTTATTGTATAAAAAATAAAGTTGCTAAGGGTGGTTTTCATTTCCATAAAATTAATCAGCCCTTTTGGTGAAAAAGTTAAATTTTCCCATAGAAATAACATGGAGTTTTTTTCAAATTTAGCCATTTTGTCGCCACCCTTTTGAAATGAAATATTCGTTTGTTACGTTTGGGAACGGTTTTATATCAAAATTTAAACCTTTTTCTAGGACCATTTTTAAGGTTTTTGAGAAAAATTAATTTTAAGTATGTTTAATTTAAAATTTTAAAAACTACCCCAATCTGCGATATTTTAGCATGGATACACTGTTTTATTAGTAGATATCAGCGCGACCAATATTGGCCTTTTTTTACGTATAGTTGCCTCATAATAATCCGATTGTTTATTCTTAATGCCTTTTGGTTGAAATGGCCTATCGATAGTGAGATAAGACTGCTTTAATAGCTCTTTTCCCCTTTTTCACCCCGTTTGTGGCCGCCATTTTTTTTAAGGGGAAAACATTTTAGAGTGGGTCCTTTTTCGTTGTCATTTTCATATGTTTTGAGGATTTGCTCATGGATGGATTTTAAATATAATATAAAGTAGGTTTCAAGCTTTAATATAAGCCTAATTTCATAATTTTCCACCTTTTTATTGTCCCACAATCTATTTGTAAACTTGGCACTTTTTTTAAGGCGGTGAAATTGCGCTAAGCCTTGGCTTAACGTTAATTTTTGCCGTTTATAAAAATGTTTATTTCTCGTTGCCCGTTACTTCGCCTTCTCGTATCGTCGTACTTTAAAAGTTTAGACTTTGAAAGTAGTGCTTTGTTTTCTTAAATATTACTTAATTGTATAAAATTTCAATATTATAATTGCCTAAAACGTCCGTATTAACGAATTCAATGTTTTTTGTTGAAGGGACGCGCCTTGCATTTGAATTTCGTTCCCTCGAAACTACCCCCTTTAAGAGACCGGCCGCCGGAGGCTTTTTCTTTTACGCCCTCTCGGTCGCTCGTTCAGCCCCGATTCCCCCGAAAACAGCTGTAGTGAGTGACTCTGTTATTTACCAAAAATGTATGCGGTCAGTGTGTTGTTTTTGCATTTTAATGCTTCTAATCGTGGTGCACGTCGAGGTTTACGAATCCAACGTGTGTTGCGTAATGAAAATCAAGGGTGGATACTATATGATCTAATGATCTATGCTTTAAAAGGAATTTGACGGCGACAGTCATGCAAAAACGGTATTAGGCCTTGCCAAAAGTTGACTAAGCTATAGTGAGCCTTCGTCAGTCAATGATATAAGAAATTGACCCTCGGATATCCTCTGACTAGGAGATGGTTATAAAGTTACTAACTCTCGATTTTGGAGGTAGATACTCTCTAGTGACACTTAAAGTAACGACTTAATCTTATAAACAGACTAACATCATAAGCCCATATCGTAAATTCACCGATGTTGATATCTAAGCTTACTTGAAATACCAATACCAATTTTTTTAACTCAATGAATCTTAAATATCAACATCAAAAATTATCTACTGAAAGAGATATCTACTAATATTCCATTCAAATTTCTCGCAACATTTCAAATTAACGAATAGAAATGTGCAAATGAAGTTCAAACTGATTAATTGGGCAAATTGCTATATTGGTCACCATTACCGATCACAGATAGATTTGCGCCCTTCAGTAGTGTTTATTATGCTTGTAAAATGGTAAGCGAAATCTGTGATTAAAGTTTAAAATAGACATGAGCAAAAAGGGCTTTATAAATATCAACTCGATTACCGAATATCTAAATTTGACCAAAATTAAAAAAATATTCTCTTCGTGATTAAAAATCTTGTTTGAAGCAGCAAGCGGCCATCTAATCCTTATTTACCTTATTTTGAATTAAAAAAAAAATAGGTTAATACCTCTTTCAGTAGATGATTCATTGATATTTCAGTTTCATTGAGTTTAAAAAAAATTAGTTCCACCATTGGTTGATTTTCAATATTGACCAATCGATAATCACAAATTTTAATAACTAAATCACAAAAACCGGTTCAAAACCATATTAGTTTTGAAACGATTAAATTATAATTTTAAACATATATATACTAGTTAATTCCTCGTAGTCGTAGGTAATTAGTTTATTTCCTTAGTGAAAATAATGCTGAATATTATATACACAAAGTAAATAATAAATTGACTTCTAAAATTTAAATGTAAAGTGTGTGCATTATTTCCCAATTAATAAAAGATATCCACCTATTTTTCATTCAAATTAATTACTAATTTGTGGATAATGGATAGAAAATGTCGAGCTCTTAAAATAGTATTACAATTTTTTTAATTAAATAATTATTAATAAATTTCAATAAAATAAATTCTGGTTAAATACATAACACTACTTTTTATTAAGTTTCTGAAATTATCAGAGCTAAATATCAAAGAGACACATAATTAATTGTTCTCATAAGGTGAAAACCCAGCTGACTTATAGCGTTTTCCTTTGGGTCCTCGCGGAGCGCTCCCAAAGAGCAATAAAAATGGTAGTAGTAGTTTCCAGCTTCGTTAAAGACTGTTTTTGAAGCATAGGATCTCCTAATTTTATTCCTCCATGGGAGCGCTCCGCGAGGACCCTAATAGCGAATTCCACTTACTGCTCTCGGAGCGCTCCCATGGAGCAATAAATATAGGAGACCCTGATTTAGCATAAACAGTCTTTAACGAAGCCGAGAACTACTTCTCCCATTTATATAGCTCCATGGGAGCGCTCCGCGAGCAGTCAGTGGAAATCGCTATAAGGAAAACGCTATTAGAAGTAAAAAAATACCAGGCTGCCAGGCTGTCTCTTACACAACAGAGTTGGCCATTCTCGCTTATGAGAAATGAATCCTTGTCATATGCATCTCTGGACTTTAGGAGCTCCAGGACTCCCAACTGAATCAGGGTGGGAAATAGGAATTTTTTTAAAACTAGACATTGGGCCAGCGACCCCCTGCCCAGGAATAAATAAACTGGTCCATGACCATTGACCAGGGCGCGGCGTCTGCTAAACTAAAGAAGTGGGTAATTAAAATAGTTGAGATAATGTCTGGACCCTGGTTACCCTAGAATTTCCATTATGGTCGTGTGGACCACTGCTCACCCTCCGATTTAATTTTTAAACTGGTCATTTTCCCGGTGCCACCGCCTTATTTGCAACGCTGATCTGAAGATTTCTTTTGACCGGACCATAGCCTACTCGATCACGCGCAACACGTCGCAAGCTGCTTGCGCTATAGCGCGAGTCAGGGTGGGAAATAAGGATTTTTTTAAACTGGACATTAGGCCAGAGACCCTCCTGACTTGGAATAAATAAACTGGTCCCTGACCATTGGCCAGAGCACGTCGTCTGCTAAGCTAAGGAAGTGGATAATTAAAGTATTAGAATTTTAATGTGTGGACTCTGGTTACCCTTGAATTTTTTAGTAGTCTCGTGGACCACTGACCCCCCTCCGATTTAATTTTTGAACTGTACCAGGCAATTTTTAAACTCGTCATTTGCCCTGTGTTACCGCCTTATTTCCCACGCTGGCGCGAGTTGCTTTGCGTTGTCGAGTGCGTGATGGAGCGGGCTATGCCTGGAGTCCCAACCCCCGTTACTTACTACCAAAATACCCACTAGCATAGCCCACTCGATCACGCTCTCTTTTCCCCGGCTACATATTTTGAAGAGGGCACTTTTTAGGCGTATTTTTAACAATCTTGGATCACCTTTGTGGACTTTTAGGGTAGCCCTTATAAATTGAGTCTTCATTGCCCTGACTATATTGTGTTTAAGGTTTATAAGCTTAATATCAAACAGACGTTAGTTAATGCTACAAAAAAGTTCGAAATTGATAATCTTGGATCGTCTTTGAGAAGTTTTAAGGATATCCGAATTTCATATTGGGCTTATGAAAAGTTTGAGCTAAAGGTTAAACAGACATAAATCAGCGTCTTAAAAAATTGTGTAAAACTGTCAATTTGGTTCGATTTGTGGAATTTTTAGGGGAGCGCCCCGCGTTTCAATAAAGGGTTGTAAAAAATTGTATTATGTTAATTACAATAAGAATACAAACTTTCAATGAGTTACGTTTTTATTTTTTGGAGTATCATTATAAATAAATGACTGATTGAGCTAAAGTTACGGTCGCTTTTATATATGTTTCTGCTTAGTGTAGATTTTGAAAATGTAAAACAGTTTCTTAACAATCTTAATTAAAATGAAGACTGAAGGAACAGATATTAGTCAAAAATGTCTTGATTAGAATCAAGTCCTAAAAAGTATCGATAAGACTGAGGTTATCACTTGACTGAAGGATCAGATATTAACTTTTCTTTTTAATTGAAACTTAAAGGCATGCTTAAGAAAAAACAACGTTCCATTACCGTTTTCCGTTGAAATAACTTATTTTACAGGTAATCAATTTCAAAAATTTACTTATCTCGGGTTTTCGGGCACAATTCCATTCCCCCAAAACATTTTATCATTACATTAATTACTTTTGAGAGATAACGTGTCAAAATAAGCTTTAAAACAATAAAAAACTGAATGAGCGGTCTGTTTAGCCATGACCAAAACCTTCAAATCAGTGTTGCTAATGTTAGAAAGTGGATGTTCCCACTTCCATTTTAAAAATTTGCCGCATTTCCCACACCCCCTTTTTTACAGTCATATTTATCTGGACTATTTTATCATACTAAGTTTAATATGGAATATCACTCCGCATGGCTTTGACAATATGTACAAATGCTTTAAAGCTTTAAAATTCTCAAAATATGCTTTCTTTTTTTCAGTGCCAAACTTAAAATCACCGAATTTATTTCAAAATGTCGCTTGAAATTATTAAACCGAATAAAATTTTCGAAAATGCACTTATTTTAACTGTGCAGTTAAAATTAGTGCATTTTTGAAAATTTTGCACTATTAACCCTTGAACAGGAAAATTCCGACATTTGATTGATTTCGGAAAAATATTACTTTTTCCCCACAGAGCCTAAAACCAAACCTAAATCTCCCACGATGTGGGAAATTACCCACACATTGGCAACACTGCTTTAAAAACTTATAACAAGCACACTTTCGAGACATGTTCTGAACAAATTAGTGCTTAACCCTCTAATAGTACGACCACGGAGAATTGATGTAAACTGTAGTTGAAATATATTCATGTGCGACCTGCGGCACTGAATGGTCTCTAACCATTGTTTGAAACTAGAGAGAGAAATAGTGAGCAGCATTAATCATGTCCTGAGCTATGAGAATGAACAGTATGACTGTTGACTGAAGTACACTAGACATTACATCATTTTGCATAACCACGAGTAAAAATCTAACTGTCCCTACTTAATTTTCCGCCATTGTTTTAAAACGTATCCACTGCGAAGCATGCCGGGCACAAATGAGGGAACCTTTTAAAACTCAATGTCATACACGTACTCTCTCAAAAGTAATTAATGTAATGATAAAATGTTTTGGGGGAATGGAATTGTGCCCGAAAACCCGAGATAAGTAAATTTTTGAAATTGATTACCTGTAAAATAAGTTATTTCAACGGAAAACGGTAATGGAACGTTGTTTTTTCTTAAGCATGCCTTTAAGTTTCAATTAAAAAGAAAAGTTAATATCTGATCCTTCAGTCAAGTGATAACCTCAGTCTTATCGATACTTTTTAGGACTTGATTCTAATCAAGACATTTTTGACTAATTTATTCGATAGGTCTGAAAATGATTTTAAATGAAAGGTTGAACATTAAACTGGTGCCTTTTGAAGTTTCATTAAAAACAATTAAGTTGAAGTATTGTTTTTCTTAATTTTAATTACATACTCTAAATTGCGTTGTTTACCCCTAAACTGTGGAGCATACGAGTTTTTAGTGGTATGGGTTAGGTAGTTGTTTCACCCCAATTATACGGCCTTTATAGACGATTATACTAGGTTAGCGATCAAGGGTGATTGAACTAGGTTAGCGATCAAGGTTAATTGAACTAGGTTAGCGATCAAGGTTAATTGAACTAGGTTTGCGATCAAGGTTAATTGAACTAGGTTAGCATCAAGGGTGATTGAACTAGGCTAGCGATCAAGGGTGATTGAGCTAGGTTAGCGATCAAGGGTGATTGAGCTAGGTTAGCGATCAAGTGTGATTGAACTAGGTTAGCGATCAAGGGTGATTGAACTAGGTTAGCGATCAAGGTTAATTGAACTAGGTTAGCTATCAAGGTTAATTGAACTAGGTTAGCGATCAAGGGTGATTGAACTAGGTTCGCGATCAAGGTTAATTGAACTAGGTTCGCGATCAAGGTTAATTGAACTAGGTTCGCGATCAAGGTTAATTGAACTAGGTTCGCGATCAAGGTTAATTGAACTAGGTTCGCGATCAAGGTTGATTGAACTAGGTTCGCGATCAAGGTTAATTGAACTAGGTTCGCGATCAAGGTTAATTGAACTAGGTTCGCGATCAAGGTTAATTGAACTAGGTTCGCGATCAAGGTTAATTGAACTAGGTTCGCGATCAAGGTTAATTGAACTAGGTTAGCGATCAAGGTTAATTGAACTAGGTTCGCGATCAAGGTTAATTGAACTAGGTTCGCGATCAAGGTTAATTGAACTAGGTTCGCGATCAAGGTTAATTGAACTAGGTTAGCGATCAAGGTTGATTGAACTAGGTTCGCGATCATGGTTGATTGAACTAGGTTAGCGATCAAGGGTAATTGAACTAGGTTCGCGATCAAGGTTAATTGAACTAGGTTCGCGATCAAGGTTAATTGAACTAGGTTAGCGATCAAGGTTGATTGAACTAGGTTCGCGATCATGGTTGATTGAACTAGGTTCGCGATCAAGGTTGATTGAACTAGGCTAGCGATCAAGGGTAATTGAACTAGGTTAGCGATTAAGGGTAATTGAACTAGGCTAGCGATCAAGGGTAATTGAACTAGGTTAGCGATTAAGGGTAATTGAACTAGGTTAGCGATTAAGGGTAATTGAACTAGGTTAGCAATCAAGGGTAACTTTCCACTGTGGAAACGAAGGGAAAGCTATTTGAGTTGGACTGGGCGTTGATTGTCATGTCAACCAGTCGGGATGAGATTTTAAACAATGGACACGAAAACCCTTAAAAGGAGCTCCTGCTTTTCTCTCCTAAGGTTTAAAACGTTAGTTCTAAACAACTTTAATTAATATTAAGACTGAAGTTCCAGATATTAATAAAAACTGTCTTTGCAGACAAAGACTTGAAAAAGTAAGAGATAAGTTTATAAATTAATTGCCTGAAGTAACAGATATTAAAATTTTGACTTTTGAAGACATGATTATAAAACATTTAATATTTGAAAAAAATTCTTATCTTAGTTTTTTTCACCAAAATTTAATTTGGTGAAAATATTTTTCAACATTATTTAAACAAGTATTTTGCTCTTAATAATAATTCTAGAAAAAATGGCATTTCCAAGAATATTTTAAGGGATTATGGATACTAGCTTTATACCAGTGTTTTTTTTTTTATTTATTAATAACTGCTTTTAAGAAGTTCAATTACTCGGATATCTGAAAAATTTAACTTGATGAATTTAATTTTTGATATTTTAATATTGAAAATATTGCGAAGCGGAATATAACATAGGCCGTTTGACTGTGATATAGTTATTAAATTCGAAAAGATCTGTACCTTGATCGTGATCTTTTGAGAGCTATACAACACGTTCATGTTTGGTACTTCGAAAACTTAAAGTTAACGAACACGTTTTGTTTTGTCTTAATACTAAATTTATTTTATCAGCTATCAAAGATTTTTAGTACATTTTATTCTCCTTTTAGAGCCGAATACTCAAACCTAACTGTACATTTTTAATGGAAAGTAAAATGCACATGTGTTTTTAAAACGATGCAGATATTTCATAATGAAATATTTCTACTAAAGGTATTTTGGTGAAAAAAACTAAGATAAGAATTTTTTTCAAATATTAAATGTTTTATAATCATGTCTTCAAAAGTCAAAATTTTAATATCTGTTACTTCAGGCAATTAATTTATGAACTTATCTCTTACTTTTTCAAGTCTTTGTCTGCAAAGACAGTTTTTATTCTAGGAGAGCGATAGCTCTCTTAGATAAGACCTCATACCGACTTTAATGTATAAGGATGGTTTTTTGATCGGTTATAACTTTTTTTGTATCGTATTAACTGCTTTGAAAAAATTCCACAGAACTACAATTCGGGCCCTCAATATGTGGTTAAAATTTCAAGAAGATCCACTCATTAGTTTATTGTATAAAAAATAAAGTTGCTAAGGGTGGTTTTCATTTCCATAAAATTAATCAGCCCTTTTGGTGAAAAAGTTAAATTTTCCCATAGAAATAACATGGAGTTTTTTTCAAATTTAGCCATTTTGTGGCCACCTTTTTGACATGAAATATTCGTTTGTTACGTTTGGGAACGGTTTTATATCAAAATTTAAACCTTTTTCTAGGACCATTTTTAAGGTTTTTGAGAAAAATTAATTTTAAGTATGTTTAATTTTAAATTTTAAAAACTACCCCAATCTGCGATATTTTAGCATTTATACACTGTTTTATTAGGAAATATCAGCGAGACCAATGTTGGCATTTTTTAACGTATAGTTGCCTCATAATAATCCGATTGTTTCTTCTTAATGCCTTTTGGTTGGAATGGCCTATCGATAGTGAGATAAGACGGCTTTAATATTGCTGCAGTGACGTTGACGCCGCCGCTACAGCGACGCCATCAAAACACACGGGTCTAAATTGTCGCGGATATAGTCAAATTCAAACTAGCTTAATGGACATTTTAACTTTTCCCTGCTAATTATTCTGGATTACCAATAAAAGATAATTAAACTAGACTCCCAATTAAAAACTAGATTACGAATTTAAATAATTAAAGTAGTTTACCAATTAAACTTTCTTAAAATAAATTATCAATTAGAGTTAATTAAACTAGACTACCAATTTGAGGTTATTAAACTAGATTACGAATTAATGGTTACTAATTAAATTACGAATTAATGGTTACTAATTAAATTACGAATTAATGGTTACTAATTAAATTACGAATTAATGGTTACTAATTAAATTACGAATTAAGGGTTACTAATTAAATTACCAATTAAGGGTTACTAACTAAATTACCAATTAAGGGTTACTAATTAAATTAATAATTAAGGGTTACTAATTAAATTACCAATTAAGGGTTACTAATTAAATTATCAATTAAGGGTAATTTATCTAGATTATCAATTAAGGGTAATTAATCTAGATTACCAATTAAGGTACGACCGGTAATTAAGCTAGATTACCGACGACCGGTAATTAAGCTAGATTACCGACGACCGGTAATTAAGCTAGATTGCCGACGACCGGTAATTAAGCTAGATTACCGACGACCGGTAATTAAGCTAGATTAACGACGACCGGTAATTAAGCTATATTACCGACGACCGGTAATTAAGCTAGATTACCGACGACCGGTAATTAAGCTAGATTACCGACGACCGGTAATTAAGCTAGATTACCGACGACCGGTAATTAAGCTAGATTACCGACGACTGGTAATTAAGCTAGATTACCGACGACTGGTAATTTAGCCGTATTACCGACGGCTGGTATTTAAGCTAGATTACCGATGGACGCGCAACGGCCTAGGACTTTTTCTCCCATATTTTCTAAAGAATTTTAATTAATATGAAGACTGAAGTGACAGATATTAATAAAATCTGTCATTGTAGACAAAGACTGGAAAGTGTAAAAGATAAGGTTTGAAAATGAACTGCCTGAAGTAACAGATATTAAAATTTTCACTTTTGAAGACATCATTATAAAACATCAATTATTTTAAAAAATTCTTATCTTACTTTTTTTCACCAAAATTTCATTTTCCCAAAATATTTTTCAGCAATATTTACCAACTATTTTGTCCTCAATAGTAGTTGTCACCTAGAAGGGTTTAAGGGATACTAGCTTGGTACTGGTTTTACTTACAACTAACATTTGATTCTAGGAGATTCAAATGCTTGGATATCTGAAAAGATTTCTCTTGAAGAGTTTAAATTTTTATATTTTGAAATTGAAAATATTGCGAAGCGGAAAATAATATAGGCCTTTTCTTTGTGATTTAGTTATTAGTGTCGAAAAGATCTGTAGATTGATCGTGATCTTTGAGAGCAACACAGCACGTTAATATTTAATACTTTGAAAGCTTTACAATTTAAGAATACGTTTTGTAAAGTTTTAATACGGTTTATATTTTGTAAGCTCTCAACGATTTTCTCACGTTATAGGGTCAATTTTCTACCTAATTTTAAATTTTTGATAAAAAATAAAATGTAAAGCCGTAGTATTTTTAAAATAACGCGCATGTTCCTTTTTAAAATACTTTCCCGAAGTAATTTTGGTGAAAAAAAGTAAGATAAGAATTTTTTAAAATAATTGATGTTTTATAATGATGTCTTCAAAAGTGAAAATTTTAATATCTGTTACTTCAGGCAGTTCATTTTCAAACCTTATCTTTTACACTTTCCAGTCTTTGTCTACAATGACAGATTTTATTAATTAATTAATGTTGTCATAGACAGTGAATAGGCGTAACCTTTTAATTTTAAGAAAAACTGTATTTTATCTTAAACTTCTGAATTTGTAATTGTGAACTTGAATTTACAACATCCTAAACTGCATCAAGAAATGCACAGATTCACACACAAAAATGTCCTTAACTACATCAAGAAATGCACCAATTCAAACCGAAAATGTCCTTAACTACATCAAGAAATTAAATATTAACACAAAAGTATCTTTAACTGCATCAATAAATGAACCGATTCAAACCAAAAATTCCCTTAACTTGAACTCATCAATTCGAGTAACTTTATTTGAAAACATAGGTAGGAAAAACACGCAGATTGTTGAAATGAGATCACTGTAATTGTGACGATTGCTCAATTATAACACATTGTTTATGCATATCAAAATGGATTCAAATGACGGGATTCAAATTAATTTTAACCACCTCGTAGAGATAAGGTGGCAGGGCCCCCAGCCGAATTTTGAAAATATTTATAGGAATTATAGGACTTTTTTCATGAAAATATAGGATTTTATAGGACGTTTTTCTAGAATTATAGGATTATATAGGACACTAAAATATTAATTTTTATGTTTTTTAAAGAACCAGTACTGCAAACAAAGGCCACGTAATTAAACGAAATGTTCAAAAACATACCCTCCATAGGATAGCATTACACTAAACTTTGGAGGCTCAGAACTCTGGTTCTACTAGAGATACGGGGATCTCCTGTTATAGTCCTATTTGCCCCCCATACAACCATGCAAAAAACTTAGGGCTACGACAAACAGGGGCCGAGTAATTAAGCAAAATGTTCATAAACATACTCCCCTCCATAGGAAAAGCATTACACGCAATTTTGCAGGCTCGTAACTCTGTTTCTACTAGAGATACGGGGATGCCCTTTGAGTATGTTATAGTCCTATTTGCCCCCCATCCAACCATACTAAAAACTTAGGGCTGTGACAAATAGAATTATATAGGACACTAAAATAAATGGTGGTGCACACTGAACGTTCTGTTATCAGAACCATAATATACCGAGCTATTTTTAACTAGTTAAGCTTCAATACGAGGGAAACCATCCCCATTTCTTGATATTTTTTAGACCCGAATCCTGGTTTAACCGCTGGTTTGCTTAGAATTCGCCCAAATTTCAAAATTATAGGATTTTATAGGTTTTTTGGCGATTTTAAGCAAAATTATAGGATTTTATAGGACAGTTCTAAAAATATAGGATTTTATAGGAATTATAGGACCTCTGGGGGCCCTGAGGTGGTTCGGAGCCTCCGAGATATCTAGGCCCATTCATGTAGCGAAGCGAGAATATTTTTTTGACTAATTTAGTTCGCCGTGTTTTCCCGCTTGGTGGCACTTTTAGCACCGTAAAATAAACAAGTTCAGCCTCGTGACCCCGTCGACTGCTACAATATTAGGGCAAGGTATAGACGTAGAGCGGTGAAGCCGAGGTCGCGGATAGTTAAAAAATGTTTTTGAAAATTTCCGAAGACCTTTATTAAACAATCATTCCAAAGAAGTAAAGGATAAAAATGTTAAGGTTAAAAAAATTATAGGTTTTGAAAAGGTAAAAAAGCCTCTAATGGTATATGAAAGCTGTGAATTAGCAACTTCAAGAAGTTTTGTTTTACTAAAAGAACAGTGATGTTAAAATCTCATAATTACTTTTTTTGTCCATACACTCTAACCAATAGATTCAATAAAAAGTGAATAGCCCCTAAAAAATTACGTTAATTTAAAGGTGATACCTTTCTCTTTCATAAAAGTTTAATAATTGGCCCCTAAAATGTCATCGATAATTTATGGAACACCCCGGTCGCAACGGTCATAAAAGCGCCACCTCTTACACACAAAGGGTAAAAATATTTCCTCTATGAAACTGGATATTTCCCCACGTAAAAATCGACATGCATGGGCCTAGATATCTCGGAGGCTCCGGGTGGTTCTTTCACCTTGACGTAATAACATCCATGACAATTCCCCGAATCTTCCAATTTTGTCAAAATAATGGAACACTGTTTGATGGTAAACTGAGTGTCTTGGTCAACAGCGTCATTGTTATCAAAACCGAACTCATACTTCAGGAAGTTCAGGTGATCAATTGGCTCCTCCCATTTTACATTTGATTCCAACATCGATGCGTCTGGGTCGTATATAACTTCATTGGATGGAAGAGGCGTTGCAGTTTCGTTTTCCAATTTGACACAATTTAAGTCAAACTTTAAACTAAAATTATCATCACTCGATTCTGGACTTTCTGGTTCTTTCTTAATGTTTTCAGAGGTGATGGTTGGACATAGGGTATTAAATTCGCCCAATAATGAAATCCCTTGGTTGAAGTTGGGACCGACAGATTCTGAAAGAGTAGAATTAGACTCTCTCGCATATCTGGGGTCATCAGGATCTGATTCAGCATGAATTTCAAATTCTTTCGACTGAGCAATTTCATTAAGAGAACCGTGGTTTGTATTTGTCCCACTTCGTTCAGGTTGCGAACTTCGTCGTTTTTTGTTTGATTTGGGTTTTATTGGGAGCACAAAGTCTGCAACATCAGTTGATCTAGTTTCAGATTGAACTTCGCTCGAATCTGATAATTTCGATTCAATGTTTCCCTGATCGGGTTTTCCAGCATTGTCTTTCGTAGAAGCACGTTTCCGCTTGCTGGTCGATTGATCGTATTGGTTTTTCCGTTTTGACGAAACACTTTTCGTAATTTTTCGTTCAATTCCAGATTTTGATGGATGGAGTCTAGCAATGTGATCTCTTAGTACTTTCTTTAATTTGGTTGCGAAATCACAAAAATTACACTTAAAGGGACGCTCGTCACTGTGATTCGCAACGTGTATGTTTAAATTCCCGCGTTTTCGGGTACGGTAATTGCAAATACCGCATTTGAATGGATGATCTTCACTGTGAGTCGCAACATGAGATTTTAAAACATCCCGCCTTCGGGCACGATATTCGCAAAAATCGCATTTGAAAGGACGATTTTCACTGTGAGTAGCGACATGTTTCTTTAAAACATATCGCCTTCGGGCACGAAATTCACAAATATCGCATTTGAAAGGACGAACTTTACTGTGAGTCGCGACATGTTTCTTTAAATCAGTCCGCTTTCGGGCGCGATATTCGCAAATATCGCATTTGAATGGACGATTTTCACTGTGAGTCGCGACATGTTTCTTCAAAGACCAGCTAGTTTGGGTACAATATTCACAAATATCGCATTTGAAAGGACGATTTTCACTGTGAATCACGACATGGTTCTTTAAATCATCCCGCCTTCGGGAACGATATTCGCAAAAATCGCATTTGAAGGGACGCTCATCACTGTGAGTCGCGACGTGTCTCTTTAAATGCCCGCTTTGTCGGGTGCGGTAATCGCAAAAATCGCATTTGAATGGACGATCTTCACGGTGAATTAATTGATGATTCTTAAAGACTGAGCTTTTCCCTGTCTGGAAACTGCACTGTTCGCACTTAAACTTCATCTTCCCCTAATGAACCAAAAAGTGATTCTTTAATCACAACGTTTTAGGAATAGCTTAAAGGGACACTATTGGCAAAAATTAAGTATTTTTATTCTGATTCCTTATGTTAAAATATGCCGCCTTGAATTTTTTCAGATTTTTTGAAGCGCTATTTATAGTATTAAACAATATTTGAAGTTTTGTATCCAAAACATGCATTTGAATTTTGATAAAGCGACCTACCGGCCAATCAGCGCCCGCGATTTATAAGAGTCAACCCCCAAAGGTTTTCTCAGGCGAGTCTCATTTGCGTCGTCTGCATTATGTTCAGAAATATGTATTCTACTTTTTAGCACTCGAAAGAAAGACGCGTTTTCGATCGTTTAACGATAAGCGGATTAGAAACTTTAGTAATTAGCAGGTTTACGCTTTTATACGTTTCACTTAAACTCAAATTACTCTCGTAATCTTATTATATTAAAATGTGGCGGGTCGTATTTTGTTGTATATCTTGAGTGTCTAGTTATTAGCCTTTGGAATGGGAAGATCTGTGCTCTTAGATTATTGTTACTATTATTTTTTGTGATCTTCGAGATGGAAAAAATTTAAAACCCATCTTTTACACCTCAGCACAGTCAAGCTGCAACATAATTACTATCCTCCTCAAACTTTAGCAGACGACGGGCCCCGCGGAGTCACTGGTAACGAGCCCACTCTGAAAAAATACTTATTTCCCTCCCTGCTTTTCCTGTTTGAAGCAGACAACATACCACTTAATATTTTCTAACCCTCACGGGATTGGCTGATTTGGCTCTATCCCTAAAGAGGTTTTATAGAGCTATCTCAGTTGTGACGTCAGTGCCTAGGTAAAACGTCACGGGCTTAGCTTTGGCAGTCGGCGGCCATGTTTGGTACCGCTTTGGTTCTATGGGCAAATAGCATGGGTGACGTCACACTAAGGCTTCTGAAATAGCTCTATTGGCCGGTAGGTAAGTGCGCTAAAATCGAGACCCATTGCTAAGCCTAACAAATTTTAAAAAATTTAATTTTCATTGAAAAAATTGTTTGAAAAATCAGAAAAAAATTTGAGGCTTCATATTTAATTGAAACGAACCAGGAAAAAATAAAACATGGCACTAAGATTTTCAGCTGAGAGTCTCCCTTTAAAGGGAGGGTGAAGTAGGAAATCAAGTTATTTTTTTATCGATTCTTCTACTAATTACAAGACCAGTCTGCAAATAGTGAAACATTCAGGAAATACCAGCTCCGAATGATTTTAAAATTCAAATTAGGTTCAGATTTTAAGGATAATTTTAAAGAAGGACCTCCGACCAATCACGTAACGCCCTACCTTTTTAATAACAAAATTGTCGTGGCACGCTCCATGTCTCGCGCCACGATTATCACGTCACTCGCGAATTTTATCAAATCTCGTGATAAATTTCATTCGACACGGAACGTGCCACGAGCATTTTGTTAATAAAAAGGCAGGGCGTCACGCGATTGGTCGGAGGTCCTTCTTTAACATTATCCTTAAAATCTGAACCTGATTTGAATTTTAAAATCATTCGGAGATATTTCCTGGATGTTTCACTATGCAGACGGGTCTTATAATTTGCAGAAGAATCAATAAAAAATCACTTCATTGGTACAATTGCATTATATCTATTTACATGAAATAACGGTCTTACCTGACTAATTAGACCACGGGGAGTTTAAAAAAAATAGTTAAAAAAATATTCGTCCGCCGGAACTGGGTCAAAACCAGACTTGTAAATAGTGATAATTTCATCGGGAGCCCTGCAGAATTTTCTTGGGTACCCGGGGCTCCCTAGTGGACGAAGGTAAATAAACAAAATGTGAGGGAGGGCACAGTTTTGAGGGGTAATACAGGGTTCGTACAAAATTTTTGGAATGAAGTTCCCTGACTTTTCCAGGTTTTCCCTGACTAAATTCCACAAATTTCCCTGACCATTTGCAATAACGTACATGGCGAGCATATATGAAAACCAATCTAAATTCAGTGTAATCATTTTTGCACAAGTTATAAGGACTTGGCAATTCGGGCTTAACTCCGCCCCCAGCGCCATTATGGTATGTTTTTTTAACAGAATGAAAGCTATATAAGCCCCTCCTCCTGGTATGTTTTTTAGCACTAATGGAACTAGGTAGCCTGACGTTGCATGACGTAGTACTGCCAAGTCCCTATTGTTATAAAAATTAGCCAATTAATTCGTTTAGATTTAAGTTTAAGTGGATGATAAATAACCGGAGCGAGCGAATTTGGGGCTTTGGTCATTATCTCAGACAACAATTTTTCTGGTCACCCTTATACTGTTATCCAATTTTAAATTTCCCTCCAATATATTTTTCCCTGACATTTCCCTGACTTTTTAGGTCAATTTTAAATTTCCCTCCAATATATTTTTCCCTGAAATTTCCCTGTTTTTTTAGGTCAATTTTAAATTTCCCTGACTTTTCCCTGACCTTTTAGGCCCATTTTCAAGTTCCCTGACTTTTCCAAGTTTTCCAGGTCGTGTACGAACCCTGTAATATTCGTCATTACATTTTTCCCCCTTTTTTGAGTTGTGGTTATGGGTGAGGGTTCTCAACTTCTCATCACCCCGAATTTTTCAGGGTACCCGGGTGGTACCCGACCCCCCCCCCCCTAAAAATATTTTTTCAGGGTGTCCTGTGAATTTTCTTGGTTGTCACAGGCTCCCTGGTACCCCCTATTTACAAGTGTGGTAAAAAATTCGTTTGAAAATTTGAAATCACCAAAAATTCGCATTCCTATAGCTCTAGGTTAGGTTTGATGGATTCTGTAACTAGTTGCCACCTTTTCCAAGATATTGGTTTTTGAATTTAGTGCCTTCACCAAAAATTATGCCCCTTTTCCTAAATATGAGTTTTAAAATTTAGTTCCTTTAGCCAAAAAATAATGCGCTTTTTCCAAATTATCGGCTATTAATTACGTTTTTTACAAGACTGAGTGCGGAATACGGTATACAGGAGTTATGGTAAAAACATGCAATTTGGAAATTTTCGAAAAAAAATTAAAAATACTTGCGGCGGGCCAATATTTTTTTTTAACTATTTTATTTGAACTCCCAATGGTCTAATTAGTCAGGTAAGACCGTTATTTCATGTAAATAGATATAGTGCAGTCCTACCACTTCATTTTCTATTTCACCCTCCCTTTAAGAGTTGAATGCAAATATTTGAAAGGAAAGATGCGTGATACCGGTTTTCAAATGAACATCTAATTGTCTTTTCGATCGAAATCTGCATCCAGTTCCAAATTTTACATCAGTGTACGTGTTGAACTGCAGATACTGAGCGAGCTGAAATAACATAAACATCTTACTAACACGCTGGACATTGACATTTACATTAGTTGACTGAGGTATGTTGGCTATTCATGCAGAAATGAGGATATCAGCATTCAACATTCTAATATGAGTAATCTATCCAGCTTACCATAAGATTGCGAAAAGGAGGGGTCCAATTAATTAGGTAGTCAGCCAAAGAGGAATTTCAAATAAGACACTGTTCAAAAGTCTTCGCGAATGAGGGACCCATTTAATAATTAATATTCAAATAATCAAAATTAACTTAAAGTTTAAGTTCTAAGATAACGTTCGAATACGCCTCCAACTTCCAACGCACTTTCCCTCTAAAAACACGTTATTGCAACAGAACGCGGAGCAGACGAAACGGTTGCCCTTTGACCTGATCGTGAACTATAGTTAGGCCAAAGAGAATATAAGGGAGGAGTGGAAGCTCCCACGCTCCACAAGCGTAAATAGTTATGTCCAGACTTAGAAATAGCACACGTCCACTGGTCCAAAACCAGTTTATTAATTGCTTGGACTAGTTTTTTAATTCAAAAAGTGGGGGTTACTGGTCCTCGGGACCAGTTTATTAATTGCAAATCTATAGGAGAACAAAGGCTGGGACCACTCCGGAGACCAGTTTATTATTTAGGGGTACGTTCAGTAACGAAAATCTCAAGGAAATCGCTGTTTTCTTGATGTGTGGTTGATGGGCTCGAGACGTCACAGTGACGTAAAAGGCTGTTGAACGGAAAAGTGACACTTTAAAGTTAGCGCTGGTTTAGAAAATGGAGTTGGGGAAAGGTCTTACTGGGCCTCAAAACGTTACGAAGCACAAATGGCTCTTTTTAAGTATAAACGAGCTTACAAATAATGAAATTGTTTAAGAAAATTATGTCTATTTGAATGGTAGAAGTAGTTTTGTAATGAAAACTAATACAATTACTGTAGGAATAACATTATTGGAATTTAATTTTCAAATCCCGCGCCAACTTTTCGTCTGTCAAGTGTTCATCAGTCAAACGCTACGTCACGCCATCAAAAAAACCATATCGATTAGTTGGTTTTTTTGATGGGCAAGCGCTGAGCATCATGACGTCAAAACCGGAAACGCGAAAAAGCGTACAGTAGGAAAAATCTCACATCGCTTAGTAAGCGCTGTCATCAAAGAGGGTTACTGAACGTACCCTAGGACACTAGGGGGGTCACTGGTCCCAAGGACTAGTTTAAAAATTATCCTTATTTCTAAGTCTGGTTATGTCTCGCCTAAATTATACTAGCGGTACGAGGGAGTTTCCGGCTCAGTCGCGCCACCTACGATACCGTTTAATGTCTCAAACGGAAATGCCTCGGTACTGCGCATTGAAGATGCGCGGTAGAAAAGCGTGACAAGATTTTCCCCTCTTTCCACTCCTCCCCTATACTCTCTTTGGTTAGGCAAGGCAACGGTTTCGCCCTCCGACCCCGTTGCAGACGACGGAGAGCTGAACAGGGCTCTACATAAGGCACTAGTCAAGGCATTTGACTACTAAAAAAATGCCGTGACTACTAAAACAAATCGAAATCTGGGGGTTCACTAGTCAACTTGACTAGTAAAAAAATGTCCCAAATATTCGTAAACCATGTGTCTCACTAATAATAATAATCTAGGCTTTGTCTATGAAGGGATTTCCACACTAAGCCTGTGGGCTCGTCCTTCGGGCTGCCGCCCGCCGCACCTGGGCTTTGACCTGGTCTGCAGATCCTGGCGACCGACTCCTTTACGGCCATCGCCCGTCTCCAGGAAGCCATGCGGTCCATTCCATGCGCCTTGGTCGGCACGGGGAAACCCTGCTTGCTCGCCTCCACTGCGACCGCGTCCCCACTCCGGCGGTGCTCCACCGTTTCGGTCTCGTGGCTGACGCTCTCTGTCCCACTTGCGGGACTCTGGCTGACGCTGCCCACCTCCTGTTGGCCTGCCCGCATACGTTTGCGTTGACCGCGCCGGTCCGCTCCCTTCTCCGTTCGGCGGCCCGCCCGGTCACCCTCAACGGGCTCCTTTCGTTAACCACCGCCGTCACGTCCTCGCGGTCCGAGTCACTTGTGCGGCACTCGCCTCGCTGGGCATCGATCGTGCACGCTGAGACGATTATGTCGCCTCCCTACATGCTCTTCCTGGTGCTCAAGGCCATGCGGCTAAGCACTAGTGGACGAAGGAGGAAAAAAAAAAAAAAGCCTGTGGGCTGTGGCTTATTTACAGGTGGGTCCCATAGAGGGGTGGTGGCTAGCCACTATGCCACAGGTAACCTACAGCGCCTTATACTTACTATTACCGTTACCTACTACTAAAAAAAATTGGGATAGGGGGGCTCACTAGTCAGGCTGACTACTAAAAAAAAATATCCTTATGTAGAGCCCTGGAGCTGAACTTTGTATTTTTGTTAGGATATGTTCAGCCCTCCGCACGAAATGTGTCAAATTAATGTTGTCATAGACAGTGAATAGGGGTAACCTTTGGATTTTCAGAAAAACTGTATTTTATCTTAAACTTCTGAATTTGTAATTGTGAACTTGAATTTACAACATCCTTAACTACATCAAGAAATGCACAGATTCACACACAAAAATGTCCTTAACTGCATCAAGAAATGAACTGATTAACACCAAAATGTCCTTAACTGCATCAAGAAATGAACTGATTAACACCAAAATGTCCTTAACTGCATCAAGAAATGAACTGATTAACACCAAAGTGTCCTTAACTTATAATATTGATTTTAAAGGCAAAGTAACTCATCAATTCGAGTAACTTTATTTGAAAACATAGGAAACACACTGATTGTTGAAATGAGATCACTGTAATTGTGACGATTACTCAATTATAACACAGACATAAGACACACCTTGTTTAAGCATATCAAAATGGATTCAAATTAACTTTAAAGGGGCTGGCCGGAGCTGTTGGGGTGAAGGGGGGGGGGTCAAACTGTTGGCTAGCATATTGCTTACCCGCCCACCGCGACGGTGGCGCCATTTCCTATGGCCAAAGAGCTGGGTGTTTTGCCCCTGAACTAAGGGCGGACTTCACCCCAACAGCGCCGGTTAACCCCTTTAACCACCTCGTAGAGATAAGGTGGTTCTTTCACCTTGACGTAATAACATCCATGACAATTCCCCGAATCTTCCAATTTTGTCAAAATAATGGAACACTGTTTGATGGTAAACTGAGTGTCTTGGTCAACAGCGTCATTGTTATCAGAACCGAACTCATACTTCAGGAAGTTCAGGTGATCAATTGGCTCTTCCCATGTTAAATTTGATTCCAACATCGATGCGTCTGGGTCGTATATAACTTCATTTGATGGAAGAGGCGTTACAGTTTCGTTTTCCAATTTGACACAATTTAAGTCAAACTTTAAACTAAAATTATCATCACTCGATTCTGGAAATTCTGGTTCTTTCTTAATTTTTTCAGAGGTGATGGTTGGACTTCTAGTATTAAATTCGCCCAATAATGAAATCCCTTGGTTGAAGTTGGGACCGACAGATTCTGAAAGAGCAGAATTAGACTCTCTCGCGTATCTGGGGTCATCGGGATCTGATTCAGAATGAATTTCTAATTCTTTCGACTGAGCAATTTCATTAAGAGAACCGTGGTTTGTATTTGGCCCACTTCGTTCAGGTCGCGAACTTCGTCGTTTGTTGTTTGATTTGGGTTTTATTGGGAGAACAAAGTCTGCAACATCAGTTGATCTACTTTCAGAGTGAACTTCGTTAGAATCTGATAATTTAGATCCCCTGTCAGCCTGATCGGGTTTCCTAGCATTGTCTTTCGTAGTAGCACGTTTCCGCTTGCTGGTCGATTTATCGTATTGGTTTTTCCGTTTTGATGAAACGTTTTTCGGAATTATTAGTTCAATTCCAGATTTTGATGGATGAAGTCTAGCAATGTGATCTTTTAGTACTTGCTTTAATTTGGCTGCGAAATCACAAAAATTACACTTAAAGGGACGCTCGTCACTGTGAGTCACGACATGGGTCTTTAAATTACCGCGTTTCCGGGTGCGGTAATCGCAAATATCGCATTTGAAGTGACGCTCATCACTGTGATTGTGAAGATGTTTCTTTAAACTGCCGCGTGTTTTGGCACGATATTCGCAAATATCGCATTTGAATGGACGCTCATCACTGTGAGTCGCAACGTGTCTTTAAATTCCCGGGTGTTCGGGAACGGTAATCGCAAATATCGCATTTGAATGGACGCTCATCACTGTGATTCAAGACATGTCTCCTTAAATTACAGTTAGTATTGGTACGGTATTGACAATTATCGCATTTGTATGAACGCTCAACACTGTGAATCGCGATGTGTATCTTTAAATGTGCCCGTGATCGGGTACGATGTTCACAAATATGGCATTTGAATGGACGCTCATCATTGTGAATCGCAACATGTGTCTTTAAAGTACTGCGTCTTCGGGTATGGTAATCGCAAATTTGGCATTTGAAAGGACGCTCATCACTGTGAGTCGCGACGTGTGTCTTTAAATCACCCTGCCTTAGGGAACGGTAATCGCAAATATTGCATTTGAATGGACGCTCGTCGCTGTGAATTAATTGATGATTCTTAAAGTTTGAGCTTTTCCCTGTCTGGAAACCGCACTGTTCGCACTTAAACTTCATCTTCCCCTGATGAACCAAAAAGTGATTCTTTAATCACAACGTTTTAGGAATCTCTTAAAGGGAGGGTGAAGTAGAAAATCAAGTTATTTTTTATCGATTCTTCTACATATTACAAGACCAGCCTGCATAGTGAAACATTCAGGAAATACTTCTGAATGATATTAAAATTCAAATTAGGTTCAGATTTTAAGGATAATTTTAAATAAGGACCTCCGACCAATCGCGTAACGCCCTGCCTTTTTATTAACAAAAGTCTCGTGGCACGAGCCATGTCTCGCGCCACGATTATCACGTAGCGCACAAATTTTATCAAATCTCGCGATAAATTTCATTCGACACAGAACATGCCACGAGCATTTTGTTAAGAAAAAGGCAGGGCAGGGCTCGTACCGATTTATCAAAAAAAAATTATAGGAATTATAGGATCAAAAGCTTAAAATTATAGGATTTTATAGGATCGTATTTTAAGATAAGTTACCCTTAATATTAGGCAAAAACATCAAAATTAGACCAAAGTTTGGTCAAACTTTGATGTTTTGGCAAACTCATCTGAAAAATAAATTTTAATAACTTTTATACGTGTATCAAACAGAATCTTTGCATATTGAGATATTTAAACAATTTTCTTCTGGTAGTACTTGGTACTCTTTCGATCAAGAAAAATTTTGTCAAATTTTTTGAATAGTTAAAATAAGAGCACAAGATGCGAAAGCTAGTCTAATAAAAAAAGTAATAAGAGAGGAAAAATGTGACTGAGCTGAATCCACAATGAGTTTTAGGAGCCGAGACAGACGTGAGCTCAAACTTTTTAAAGCGATGAGCCGGAGCCTGAGCTGAGCCCCGTTATTTAAATTTTAAAATTTGAGTCCGCTCCGAGCCGAGCTCAAACTTTATATATAGCGATCAGCCCGAGCCTGAACTGAGACCCGTTATTTAAGATATCAAATTTGAGCCCGAGCTGAGATCTCTTTAGAAAGTGAAAATGTCGTGAGCCCGAGCTGAGTTAGAGGTCCCTCTTTATAAAGAAACGTGAGCTCAGCTGAGCTTTATCCTTGGCGCTCAGCTATGCCGACGCTACGCTAAAAATAGAGCAGTGCGGGAAATAAGGCACTTTCACAGGCCAATAGCCAGTTTAAAAATTACCTGGGCCAGTTTAAAAATTAAACGCTTAGGGGTCTACTGGCCCTGGTGGCCACTTAATTAATTCAAAGTTTTCCCCCTCAAGATTTTGGATCATTAAATAAATACTATGTTAATCCCTAAAATTGTCTCATCTTTGCTTCTATGCTGTTTGCTTGCTTGGCCTGAATTGTGTATGTGGGAGTGGGAATATGGGTGGTTTTCGTATGTCTGTCTACGCTCTACACAGTGTAGAATCTGTAGATGAAGTGATTTTTGCAGTTAGCTAAACTCTGCTAAAGCATGGCTAAAGGGAAGATAATCTCTCCGTAGTCTTGTTTGGGTCTGGTCTCTAGTATTAGGGTCTATGGGAAGATAACAATGGAGTGTCAACTCCCTCCCTATGGGCCGAATTTTTTAATTTAGCATTACTCAATAAAGACTTATAGTTCTTAATTTAAGACTCCAATATTTTTAAATACCCATAACTATAAAAAGTAACCTACTAAGCCTACGCCCTAGCAAACATTGTCCAGAATAGATAATTTGGCCCTAAATTACGAAAGCCTGATTTTTGAGGCTAAAAGTGGTAGGTGGCACCGTGGCCAGTTTTTTAATTAAAATACCTAGGCTCTACTGGCCACAGGTCCAATTTTAAAAAAATCCTTATTTCCCACACTGAAATACATAGATGGGCACTATCATATCATTTGATAGTTTTACCACTTGATACGATAGAAAACTAAATCTGCCCCTATCAAAGTATCAATTTTGATAGTTATTTTCGAGAAAAATTTGAATTATAATGATCGATTGAGTTTGATAGCTTAGAAAGTGCACTCGAAGTTGATATGATCAGAGTTGGGCACTCCTCCTTAGATAGATTTTTTTCCTATCAAACTATCATAGATGGCGAAACTATCAATTCTTCTGGCTATATTTTAGAGTGGAACTCCTTCTTAGATAGATTTTTTTCCTCTCAAACTATCATAGATAGCGAAACTATCAACTCTTCTGACTATATTTTAGACTGACATTGCTGGTTAGATAGATATTTTTCCTCTCAAACTATCATATTTGGCGAAACTATCAATTCTTCTAGCTATATTTTAGACGGGCATTATTTGTTAGATAGATTTTTTCCCTCTCAACAAATCATAGATGGTGAAACTATCAAATCTTCCTTCAATATGTTAGATTGGCTCTCATTGTTAGATAGATTTTTTGCCTATCAAATCAAATTGAAATCTTTAGGAACGACTAAATTAATCTATTATTTAATTTCCGGACTTTAAATTTGATTGTTTTCGATCAAACTGATTTGGGCTCTACCTAATTTTACTCTGTTTAATCGATTCCTGATATTTCCTGATTTTGTAGAATTTCTAATATTTTCATATATTCATATAATTTCCATAATCTCATTTCTCAAGTTTGACTTTAACTGTCTATAGTTCAAAAGCTACTATCCAAACTTTTTCAAATTATTCGCCCTTGATTTAATCTAAACCATCTACTATAAACGGTTAACTAATAATAATTAAAGGCAAAAATTGCAATTAAAACTGTGGGTAATAAAAATCAGAAAATCTACACTTTAATTTATCTACTTCTACGTTTGGATGATTTCGTGGAATCGCTCTTCCTCCTCGAGTAGTCGTTCACATCAGTGACAGCACGGAGCTTCTATATACAAGAAGCTCCGTCTTCACAGTTTGAACTGTTGAACCATCGTTTATTTTATTTTTATTTATTTGTTTGAGAGGGTTATAACGACCACCAAGTACAGAATCTTCTTATAGAATAAACCTACACTTGCTAACGTTCAAATATATTAAAAACTTCGATATCATTCAAAAAACGACTTATCTTTCCAGAAATTTTCATAACTATCAAAATTGCCTATCAATGATTAGCACATAATTTTTAAAATGAAATCAGAAAACAGATGTCGCCAAATAAAATCACTCAAAGAATCAATTTATTTCTCAAGGAATAATGCCTATCATTTTTTATGATTTCTAAAAGATGGGGTTAGTAGCTAGATCACGTTAAGAATCGATATTTTTCTCTAGAAGATTTCAACGAATCAATGAATCATATCAACTTCGAGTGCACTTTCTAAGCTATCAAACTCAATCGATCATTATAATTCAAATTTTTCTCGAAAATAACTATCAAAATTGATACTTTGATAGGGGCAGATTTAGTTTTCTATCGTATCAAGTGGTAAAACTATCAAATGATATGATAGTGCCCATCTATGGCAGAGTTGGGCACTCCTCCTTAGATAGATTTTTTTCCTATCAAACTATCATAGATGGCGAAACTATCAATTCTTCTGGCTATATTTTAGAGTGGAACTCCTTCTTAGATAGATTTTTTTCCTCTCAAACTATCATAGATAGCGAAACTATCAACTCTTCTGACTATATTTTAGACTGACATTGCTGGTTAGATAGATATTTTTCCTCTCAAACTATCATATTTGGCGAAACTATCAATTCTTCTAGCTATATTTTAGACGGGCATTATTTGTTAGATAGATTTTTTCCCTCTCAACAAATCATAGATGGTGAAACTATCAAATCTTCCTTCAATATGTTAGATTGGCTCTCATTGTTAGATAGATTTTTTGCCTATCAAATCAAATTGAAATCTTTAGGAACGACTAAATTAATCTATTATTTAATTTCCGGACTTTAAATTTGATTGTTTTCGATCAAACTGATTTGGGCTCTACCTAATTTTACTCTGTTTAATCGATTCCTGATATTTCCTGATTTTGTAGAATTTCTAATATTTTCATATATTCATATAATTTCCATAATCTCATTTCTCAAGTTTGACTTTAACTGTCTATAGTTCAAAAGCTACTATCCAAACTTTTTCAAATTATTCGCCCTTGATTTAATCTAAACCATCTACTATAAACGGTTAACTAATAATAATTAAAGGCAAAAATTGCAATTAAAACTGTGGGTAATAAAAATCAGAAAATCTACACTTTAATTTATCTACTTCTACGTTTGGATGATTTCGTGGAATCGCTCTTCCTCCTCGAGTAGTCGTTCACATCAGTGACAGCACGGAGCTTCTATATACAAGAAGCTCCGTCTTCACAGTTTGAACTGTTGAACCATCGTTTATTTTATTTTTATTTATTTGTTTGAGAGGGTTATAACGACCACCAAGTACAGAATCTTCTTATAGAATAAACCTACACTTGCTAACGTTCAAATATATTAAAAACTTCGATATCATTCAAAAAACGACTTATCTTTCCAGAAATTTTCATAACTATCAAAATTGCCTATCAATGATTAGCACATAATTTTTAAAATGAAATCAGAAAACAGATGTCGCCAAATAAAATCACTCAAAGAATCAATTTATTTCTCAAGGAATAATGCCTATCATTTTTTATGATTTCTAAAAGATGGGGTTAGTAGCTAGATCACGTTAAGAATCGATATTTTTCTCTAGAAGATTTCAACGAATCAATGAATCATATAGAGTAGACTGACTAGCAGCAGAGTGAGCAGACGACGAAAACGAAAGGAGTAGAAAAGCAGGGAGAAGAAATGAGATGGAATCTAGTAATAGAGTATAAACAACTGGAGACTAAGTCAAAACCGTTCAAATTCAATGCATTAATTACGAATTAAAGAGACACGTTTACTTTTGGTTTAATATTAATATATTTTTCAGATGAATTTCGCCCCCTCGCTGGTTTTTTCAGGCTTAGAGCTACCGTGCAGCGTAAAAAAACTAGAATCGGCGAAAATATAGGAATTATAGGCGTTACGCGATTGGTCGGAAGTACTTGTTTAAAATTATCCTTAAAATCTGAACCTGATTTGAATTTTAAAATCATTCGGAGGCAAAATTTAACATTCGGCACGGAGATATTTCCTGGATGTTTCACTATGCAGAATGGACTTATAATTTGCAGAAGAATCAATAAAAAAAATCACTTCATTTTCTACTTCACCCTCCCTTTAAGAGGACATGGCAAGCCGAGGACATTTACATTAGTTGACTGAGGTATGTTGGCTATTCATGCAGAAATGAGGATATCAGCATTCAACATTCCAATATGAGTAATCTATCCAGCTTACCATAAGATTGCGAAAAGGAGGGGTCCAATTAATTAGGTAATCAGCCAAAGAGGAATTTCAAATAAGACACTGTTCAAAATTGAAGAATAGCCCCTGCTCTTGTTTTTTTCCGATGTAGTTTGATGTGAGAAAAAATATACACTGTTCAAAAGTCTTCGCGAATGAGGGACCCATTTAATAATTAATATTAAAATAATCAAAAGCAACTGTTCTAAGATATCGCCTCCAACCTCCAACGCACTTTCCCTCTAAAAACACGTTTTTGCAACAGAACGCGTAGCAGACGAAACCTGATCGTGAACTATTAGTCTGGGGACCAGACTTAGAAATAAGGATAATTTTTAAACTAGTCCTTGGGACCAGTGACCCCCCTAGTGTCCTAAATAATAAACTGGTCTCCGGAGTGGTCCCAGCCTTTGTTTTCCTAAGGATTTGCAATTAATAAACTGGTCCCGAGGACCAGTAACCCCCACTTCTTGAATTAAAAAACTAGTCCAGGAAATTAATAAACTGGTTTTGGACCAGTGGACGTGTGCTATTTCTAAGTCTGCTATATTACTAGCAGTCTGGGAAATAGCACACTTCCTCTGGTCCAAAACCAGTTTATTAATTTCCTGGACTAGTTTTTTAATTCAAGAAGTGGGGGTTACTGGTCCTCAGGACCAGTTTATTAATTGCAAATCTATAGGAGAACAAAGGCCACTCCAGAGACCACTTTATTTATACGGACCAAAGATAGTATAGGGGAGCAGTGGAAGCTCCCCCGCTCCACAAGGCTAAATTAAAATGATGCCCCTAAATTATACTAGTGGTACGAGGGAGTTTCCGGCTCAGTCGCGCCTCCTACGATACCATTTAATGTCTCAAACGGAAATACCTCGGTACTGCGCATTGAGGATGCGCGGTAGAAAAGAGCAACAAGATTTTCCCCTATTTTCACTCCTCCCCTATACTCTCTTTGTACGGACAGTAGGGGGTCACTGGTCCCAAGGACTATTTTAAAAAATACCCTTATTTTCCAGACTGATTACTAGCCTAGGTGGCGTGATGGCATTTTTTATGACTGGTTCAAAACTTCAAACTGAGTAGAATAATTGAAGTAACCATGGAAACCATCACGTGATCAAGCTACAAAATATTTCCCGGGAAATTTAAAAACTGAAAACGCACATGGACAACATGACAACATCGATAAGAATTTTATAAAAATCGATAAGTAATAGATACAAAAACTTTTCAGGTTAAAAGAAAAATGTTCACACACAGAAATCAATTGAAATAAGTTCAAAATTTATTGATTTTCAATAAAATATTTTTAATGTTTTACTGAACAGCTTTTTTGCGTTCCCTTTTTTCACATTTTCAAATATTTACCCTAGAGTTGGGAATGAATTTATTTTATCGTGCCAAACATCATTACTTATGGCTTCACATTAAATATTTATAACAATGTTGTTTTGAAAAAGAAAAAAAAAATAAAATTCCCAGCGTGACAATACGAGAATATAAAGTAGGCCATTCTTAACAGACACGGCAAAAACCTTTAGAGGTTAAGTTCAATACGCAAAATGAGTCATTTCACTACAATTTCCGACAGTTGCTTTAAAATTCCTAAAATAAATTTAGTTCAGGAAAAAATTCCTGTATTAAAAGAAGACGCGTTAATTAAAAAATTAAGCAAATTAAGCGTTAAATCATACCCTTTCATGGATCCTTTACCAAAGGACATGAGCGACTGCAGACCATCGCAGTTTAAAGATACTCCAATAGATTGGAAAATGTTGACTTCGTCAAGACCTCAAAATAAAACAGACGAACAACTATTTACAAGGTAATATTTGTTTATGCATTACGCATTTTTTAATTTCTTTCCCAGGGTTCATAGAACTTTTGGAAAACCGATTTCACTGACACTTCAAGGGTTTTTTCCTGTATATTTCAAGGTACAAGCTAGGTCACCTAGCAACTGCAGGAGTGGTTTTTTGGAATAATAATTACGGGATTGGTTATTTTTAGTTAAGGCAACTCCTTCAGTGCAAACTAATTCAAGCCTCCCCTTCCAGCTTATCCCTGACCATTTTAAGGTGTTTACCAGAGTCCACTTCACCACACCTGACCCATATTTAGCGTTGTACGATATACCAAATGAAACCCCTGACTTTTTAGAAAGAATCTTTATATCTCTGACGTATTCCCTCCATTTTCCAAATCCCTGACTTATTCCTCCATTTTCCAAATCCCTGACTTATTCCTCCATTTTCCAAATCCCTGACTTATTCCTCCATTTTCCAAATCCCTGACTTATTCCTCCATTTTCCAAATCCCTGACTTATTCCTCCATTTTCCAAATCCCTGACTTATTCCTCCATTTTCCAAATCCCTGACTTATACATGTTTCCCATGTTCCGTACGACCCTGGGAGGAGTTTACCAGAGTCCACTTCATCACACCTGGCCCGTATTTAGCATTGCATGATATATCAAACGAAATCCCCGACGTTTTAGGAAGAAATCTAAATCCCTGACTTATTCCCCCATTTTCCAAATCCCTGACTTATACAGGTTTCCCATGTTATGTGCGAACCCTGGGTTTGTATTTAAGGAGCTTACAAGAGTCCACTTCACCACACCTGACCCATATATAGCATTGTACGATATACCAAACGAAATCCCTGACGTTTTAGGAAGAAACATAAATCCCTGACTTACTCCCCCATTTTCCAAATCCCTGACTTTTACATTTTACCCAGGGTTCCGTACGAACCCTGGCTTTGTATGAACCCTGATTTCTGTATTGCTAGTCTCTTTAAAAGGACACTAGAGTCGAGGGTCAGCCATCTTCACTTGTCCCGGGCCCTTTTAAAGAAACCATCCCCTTCCGACCTGTTTTCACTCTATTACCAATCTTTTAAAATTAAAATTAAAGCATATAGCGCGGTTCCTGTGGATCCCCTACAAGTTGACTTTCCTTACGAACTCCAGTTTTGCCAGGCATTTGTAGGTGGGATTTATACGTGCATGTATAAATCCCGCCCACTAGCCTTTGCCAAGCCACACCCGGAGCTCAGGAGGAAAGTCCCCTTGTAGGGGATCCACAGGAGCCGCGCTATGCTTTAAAGGGACTGCAAAGAAGGCATCGGCGGGTGGGTTAAAATTATTTGAAATACGTCAAAGACATCACGTGATGCCAAGATACAAAGGCTCCTCATGGAGTGGAACTGGACATCTAGTCCTTGTTTTTCACCAGATTGCAGCGCCAATTCCATGAAGTGGTAGTTTTCAAAATAAAACGAATTAAGCTTCTTTGAACCACCCACGCCTTTCCTCGGTCACGTGGTGCCTCTGACGTATTTCAAATAAACAATTCTATATGAAACTAATAGATATGTGCTTTTTCAGAATAGTGGAAATGAGTCGCTTACAATACAACACAAAAATAGTAGAGGACGAAGAAAATTATTTCAAAAAACGAAATGGTCGATTATATGTATACGAAAGCGAATCTTCGGAAGATGAAGATTTCAGTTACGATATTGAAAATTTTGTACGAAATGAAAACCCATCACTTATACGTGAAAAATCTTATAAAAGCAAAACTTTAACCAGCAAAGAACTTATAGATAAATTATCGGATCTGATGTCAGGAAAACCGGGTAAATTTTCACGAAGAAAAACTAAGAAATTAAGAAAGAAAAAGCAGACGGAAAAAGACAACAAGAAAGACGTAGAAGAAGAAAATAACTCTAGTTCTAAAGATAGTTCCTGCAGTGAGGAAACGGATTTAGGTAGTTCCGATTCCGAAAGTAGCCCTCCTACACCACCAATTCCAATTACAATTACAATTCCAATTACGACATCCAAACCAAGGAAGAAAATACTTACCAAAAGATCCAGCAGAATCAAATCGAAAAAACGAAATGGTTCATCTAAAGATGGACTACTCGGAGGAATGAAAGCGGCATTACCGAAACTCGAACGCCAAGAGCTGAGACCGTTGCCGAAACTTGACAACAGACCTTCAACGACAAAAATTGAAAATAGAAACAAAGTTCTTTATATTAGATTACCGCAAATTGGAAACTAAGTGTAGAATGTTTCTCACCATTGTATATTGTTCGTTGATTGATTTGCAATGCAATAAATGATATGTTTATCCTCGGACCCTGAAATAGAAATAAACTTAGTACCGTTGCAAAAAATAAGTTTTTTTTAGCCATGGTTCTCAAACTTCATAAATTAATTCATAAAGTAGACAAAGAAGTGAAAATTTCCATTGGCCTAAAATATGAAACAATGATAGAAAACAATATATATATATTGGATAAGTTATTAACTTATGGCAGAAGTATATAATACTTCTCTTCGAGAGAAGTGTAGCAACCACAAAGCGGGGTAAGTGTAACCAAGAACGAATTCAGGATACCATAAGAACGTGGAATGGTAACATTGTCCCCTGGTACCATGAAGTCATACTTCTTTCGAAAACCGTTACCGCCTTCGTTCTAGGTAACGCCTTAAAATCCGTTTTTAGCGCCATCGGTGGGTTATAAATCAGTTAAAGTGGCTATTATCACATTTAGCTTCTCTGGCCTTAAGCCTTGGCGTTACACGGCGAAGTTTGGGAAATCCGTTTTACTGACTTTGTCCCAGATAAATCAGGCTCTCTAATAGAAAAATCTAGATTCTTTATAACCACTCTTTTTAAATATATCAGTTCATCATTAACGATTTTAAAAAATTTTTCTTGACACCGACACCAACACTCCTAGACCTAGGAGACTCCATTTTCCATATTCCCAAAAATAGGCCCCTCCCTCATATTATGAAAAGTATGACTTCATGGCGCCAGCCAGCATTGCCTTGTTTCAACGTTCTTATGGTATCCTGAATTCGTTCTTGGTGTAACGTTATTCTTCCCATCATTTTACATTTTGAGTGCTCAAGGTTACTAAACCGAATCACATACGCGATAAATAGTTCCCTCATCATTACTCTCAAGACAATCAAGGTTTGTGGGTCGATTGCTGAGGATTTAGTACCAAACAGTTATAGAATTCACCACAGCACGGTGCGATGCCCATCTAAACTTAGTTTGATGAGGGGGAAAGCAAACTAAAATGGATCCCTCGCCTGGGAAGAATGACGTTACATAACTAAAGTATTAAGAGGATACAGAGTGTCATCCTTCTTCTATTATCCCCTTCTGCTTATGGTAAAATTTCTGAAGTTGGGAGGACATTAATTAAACGTTGTTGATATTTTAAACCGATAAAAATTTCACACCGAAGATCTACTTTAAATATAGATAGATAATCACGTTGTAATAATTAAAGTCTACGCATCGTTTGAGAGTCAAGGCTCTAAAACCTTCCGTTAGGTCATAATTCTTTTCTCTTTGTAAAAGTATACACGCCGAACGAAACTTAATAATATTTGCGCAACGCAATCAATATATATATATATATATCAAATCAGTTTTACAATTTTCCAGAGCGTCATTTCTTCATTTCGGTTAAAACGGCGGCGCGAAACGAGCGGCGGTGTTGAAACGCAACAAAAAATAAGAAAAAAATTTCTCCGGAGAGATCGAGATTAACGGAACAAAATTATGTCAGGAACGAGTTTAAAACATTACCGGTGTTCATTTTCGGTCATCGGCGATCGAAGCGGCGGACGGAGCAAGCGGAGTTCAACACGTCATCGATACGGTACGGTTTTCGGTTCGGAAGAGCGGCGGGCGGGCGGCGGCGATCGAGGCGAGATTAAACACAGCGAACGGCGCACGGTTTTGTCTAAACTCGAATACTTATTAAAAATTTTCACGCATATCGGATATCGGAACGGTAAGGCACGTACAATTCTCGGGGATGTCGAAATTTAATTTGTGGCAGATAATATATAGAAATATACTAGAAAATCTAGGGTCCAATATCGAAAAACGTCATTATGACGACACGGTGACGGTGGTGGAATCTAGGGTCTAGTACTGTAGTCCAATATCGAAAAACGTCATTATGGCGACACAGTGACGGAGGAATCTAGGGTCTAGTGCCGTGGCCCAATATCGAAAAACGTCATTATGACGACACAATGACGGACGAATCTAAGCTCTAGTATCGTGGTCCAATATCGAAAAACGTCATTATGACGACAGTGACGGAATAAACTAGGGTCTAGTACCGTGATTCAATATCGAAAAACGTCATTATGACGACACAGTGACGGTGGAATCTAGCTCGAAAAACGTCATTATGACGACACAGTGACGGAGGAATCTAGGGTCTAGTGCCGTGGTTCAATATCGTATAACGTCATTATGACGACACAGTGACGGAGGAATCTAGGTCTAGTACCGTGGCCCAATATCGAAAAACGTCATTATGACGACACAATGACGGACGAATCTAAGCTCTAGTATCGTGGTCCAATATCGAAAAACGTCATTATGACGACAGTGACGGAATAAACTAGGGTCTAGTACCGTGATTCAATATCGAAAAACGTCATTATGACGACACAATGACGGAGGAATCTAAGCTCTAGTATCGTGGTCCAATATCGAAAAACGTCATTATGACGACACAATGACAGAGGAATCTAAGCTCTAGTATCGTGGTCCAATATCGAAAAACGTCATTATGACGACAGTGACGGAATAAACTAGGGTCTAGTACCGTGGTTCAATATCGAAAAACGTCATTATGACGACACAGTGACGGAGGAATCTAGGTCTAGTACCGTGGTCCAATACCGAAAAACGTCATTATGACGACACAATGACGGAGAAATCTAGGTCTAGTACCGTGGTCCAATACCGAAAAACGTCATTATGACGACACAATGACGGAGGAATCTAAGCTCTAGTATCGTGGTCCAATATCGAAAAACGTCATGACGACACAATGACGGAGGAATCTAGGATCTAGTGCCGTGGTTCAATATCGAAAAACGTCATTATGACGACACAATGACGGATGAATCTGGGGTCTAGTACCGTGGTCCAATACCGAAAAACGTCATTATGATGACACTTTTTCGGAATAAACTAGGGTCTAGTACCGTGGTCCAATATCGAAAAGCGTCATTATGACGACACAGTGACGGTTTTCAAAATACTTTAATGGACATTCTTAAACTTAGCTAAGGGGTTCCAAATACTATCCGCGTTAACTAAAATGTGTTAATTTAAACTTGCTAACTCTAATTTCGTAAATTCGTTTTGTTTTGTAATGTAAATAATAAGTTAATTGGCGAGTGGAAATGGTGAGAAAACATTTATTTGCGAATAAACGATGTTGTTGAACGGTATTTTGATAAAAAAAAATCGAACGCATGATTGAGGGTTAAGAACAGGAAAATATAACTACTAATATTTTATCAATATGAAAAATCTATCACGAAATAAACTTAGGTATAAGGGGCAAAAATTCATGTAAAAAGTAGTATCAGCTGGAATTCATAAGCTAATTCTATGCATTCCTGGTATCAGGAATAATGAGAAAAAAAAAATCATAAACTTAACAAAAAAAAAAGTTCCAATTAAAAATTGCGAGGACAGTGTTTAACGACGACTCTACTATTAAAGGAAAAGTTCAGGTAACATAACATTATACCTTAAAAGAACGGCCTTTTTAAAAACTAAACATAAAAGGAAAGAAAAATACATAAATAAATGATCTCTTATTACAAAAGAATGAGCTTTTAATCCACCTTATTCCCTTTCGCCAGAAGTTAGGCTTAGCTCGGGAAAGAAATTCGTCTGTCGTCTGCTACAAAAGCCAAAAATATGTACTGTAGCAGACGACAGACAAATTTCTTCCCGTTACTCACCCCCATGAATCCCGAGCTAAGCCTAACTTCCGGCGAAAGGGAATAAGGTGGATTAGTCTTAAAAACGTGGACCACTGCGCCATCCGCCATTGGTTTAGTGGCGTCTGCTAGCCCAAACCTCTTACCCCTACAGGATTGAATTCTCACAGGCTGAGAGAGGTAAAGGTAAGAGGTTCGATTTAGCAGACGCCAATAAACCAATGGCGGATGGCACAGAAGTCCTCGTTTTTAAGTCTAATTAAATTTTATAATTAGAGATAATTTATTTCTGTTTTTCAATATTTTTCCTTTCATATTTAGAAAAAGGCCGTTCTTTTAAAGTATAATGTTACGTTACCCGAACTTTTCCTTTAACAAAAAAATGGTTCCAAAAACTGTGAGGACAGTGTTAATATAAATTGCCTAACATCGACGAAAAAAAAAAATTAACTGGGCTCTCACTACGAATAACATACATGAACATTTTAAACATACGATATTGAATATTTCCCATATAAGTTGGGATGGGAGATGGTAAAGGATAAAATAGAACAAATACAAAGAATTAACCCACAATTGAATTAACGAACGAACGTCACAAAACGTTTCGGTAAATTTTCGTTTGCCATAAGGAGTTAGTTTCTTTCCACGACGCGAATTGTTCGCTTATCGCATTAAAGGACATATTCATTCGTGTAGATGAAAACTATAATAAGAGAGCCTAATCCGAAGCCCTTAAAAATGTACGTGTACGATTGATTAAACATATCGAAACGAGGGAGAGATATTTCAGTTATTCTGAATCTTTTTTCCGTACTTCTCAATCAATCTTAAAACGAGCGTTATTTTTAAAATTAAACGGTAAACGTTGTCGCATTCGCATTCGCATTCGGGGAGAAGTATTTTTAATTGTTCATCTCGCTACCATCTTCTAGCGGAGCTCGATGAATACCAAGATGAGCTGCAAAGAGAACGTAGCGGAAAAAAAAAAACAAACCGAGTTCGGATTAAAGCGTCCGCAAGGTCTTTTTTTTTAATAGTTTATCGGTTATCGGTTATCGGTACACGATACGCAATCTAAATAAACAAACGCATCCAGACGGAAACCCCGTAACGATATACGCAACGCTATTTATTTTTACGATGTTTTGTTTCATATGTAAACTGTCACATGCGGGTCGAGATAGTAAGTAACGGATTGGAATAATTTTTCTTTTTTTTTTGGCCTTAAAATCACGACTTAGTACTTATGATTTCTCCTCGATGATATAATATTGAAAATAAAGTCAAATTTTGTTTTGTTTTTTTTTGGTTTGGTGGGAAAAATGAAAAGAAACGTAAATATAACTAAGGAGGGTCTTAAATAAATATAATCTAACAGGGTTCATACAACTTTTGGAAAACAAATTTCCCTGAGATTTCCAGGTTTTCCCCCCATATACTTCCCTGAATTTTCCAGGTTTTTCCTGTATATGGAGTATCCTATGGAGCAAATGTTGACGAAGGAGGGGGGGGGGGGCAAATAGGACTATAACATAATCAAAGGGCATCCCCGTATCTCTAATATAACCAGAGTTATGAGCCTCCAAAGTATAGTGTAATGTTAATCCTACGGAGGGTATGTTTTTGAACATTTTGCTTAATTACTCGGCCCCTGTTTGTCGTAGCCGTACGTTTTTAGTATGGTTAGATGGGGGATAAATAGGACTATAATATACTCAAAGGACATTGCCGTATCTCTATTAGAACCAGAATTATGAGCCTCCAAAGTATAGTGTAATGTTAATCCTATGGAGGGTATGTTAACGGACATTTTGCTTAATTACTCGGCCCCTGTTTGTCGTAGCCGTACGTTTTTAGTATGGTTAGATGGGGGATAAATGGGACTATAATATACTTTAAGGACATCGCTGTATCTCTATTAGAACCAGAGTTATGAGCCTCCAAAGTATACTGTAATGTTAATCCTATGGAGGGAATATTCACGAACATTTTGCTTAATTACTCAACCCCTGTTTGACGCAAATTTCCCCGGTTTCCCTGAATTTTACTAAAAATTCGAAATTTCCCCGAGTTTTTTGTCAGCTATTTATTTCCCTGATTTTTCCAGGTTTTCCCTGTTTTCCAGGTTTGTATGAACCCTGTCTAACAGGAAATAAAAATTAATTAATTAAATAAATAAAGATTTAAAACCTTGCTGATGACGGTGGTGGTGGCGGAGATCTTCTGGAATACAAATAGTCGGAGCTGGATCGCGACGATCGTCTTTCGTAAGGGTCATCGTGGTGGTGAGAGGACATCAAAGGAAGGCGTCGGCTGTAAGGGTCATCTAAAGAGCGCCTGGAGGTGTAAGGGTCATCTCGAAGGGGAAGGGCTCGCCTTTCGTAAGGGCTCGGGTATGGCCTGGCTCGGTCTCTGCTACTGCTACTACTGTAGTAAGAATCTCTGGATGGAATTGCAGATTCGTAGCGACGGTAGTCGTCGTAGTAGGGGTGGTGGCTGTCGTAGTAGCTTTCTCTGGAGTATCCTATACACGTAAAGTAATTAAATAACCAATTGAATAAGAGTTAACAAGCGCAAATATCCGTGTAGTTTCCAATGCGCTAAGGTTGTACAACACCCTACAACTCGCCAGTGAGCACGTATGAGAAGGAGGCTCGAAGAGACCAAATTCTCCGTCAACCCCCCTTTCAAAAGTGGTACCGAGCTGTGGGTCGGTATCAGTCCCGCACATGCGTAATCGGCGCAACAGAGAAGGAAAAAAATCATGGCTTGTTTACGGCCAGTACTATTAACGGATCACGCTATGTCTGGCTTCTTGCGTCAAGGTAGGTGCGCGTGAGAGAGATATCAGGCTGTGCCATTATAGTTACCTACCCCTTCCCTCTTTGACTCTCCTTCTCATATGTGCTCACTGAACTCGCTAAGGCTCCCATACAATATAATTTTATGTATAGTGCTACATTAACTTGAGAAATGACTCAGGCGATACAGCGGCAACGACAGTATAATCAAAAATAAATAGGGGAAGTGTCGGACTGCCATATTTTCCTGCCTTTGCCTTAGCACGCCGAAATTAAATAAAAAATGCCGCAGATGTTCCTGAAATCATTATTTAATTCAAAAAACTCATCATTAAAATCCTTTAGAATTTCGTTTAAACTTAGGCCCTGGGTTGTCATTATGAGCTAAATCGTTTTAATATTAGTAAATAACATCAAAATTAGAAAACTAAATTAATACAATCATGCACATCATCAAATTAAATTGTGGCGGTAAACTGCAGTGGCCATGGTTAGCAGCTAATTTAAAATAAAACCGCACTATTTCTTCACACGCAATATCACAAAATTATCTTAGGAACGTGGTGAATAGGCGAGGGGGATGAAACACATTTCGCGAGTATGCATTCACCCCTCCAAATGCATGTCACAGACGAAGGAGAGAGTCCGACACTTTCCCCTATTTATTTTTGGTATAAGGGGGCATTTATAGTTTATCATACATTCTTCTCTTTTCCCAGTAAGGGGTGACTTTCATTTAGTAGCACCACTAAAAGATACTACAATTAAACTTCTTATGCCATCATCAACTGAACTTGGCGCTGAAGAAGTACTTAACTTAATAAGAACAGTCGCCTTGCATAGGGAAATCTAATTCAAATCGGGGTGGAAAGGAGTTTTTGAGGCGCCTAATTGTGCAACTACACATATATTCAAAGGTCGTGAAGTTTCCAATGACAATTGTAATTAAATGTTCTCATTTTAGTTACTGTGCCTGATTTCCAAATTCCCCCCCCCCCCACCAGGCGCGTCAGCATAAACAAGTCACGTAAATAAAATTTCTGTATTAGCTACGTGTGGTTGGGGTGGGGAGAACTAGAAGTCTATCGAACCACCACAAGCAAACAAATCATAATAGTAAAAGCCAGTATGTCTTTCACACTTGTAGCTAAAAACCTATTATAACTATCTACCTATATGTATATAGTAGGGTGAGTTTTCAACAACAACTATAATAAAACAACAGCCTTTATAAATTGTGTCCCTCCACCTGGAAATGAATCTCTCATTCTAGCTACAACACCCTTGGAGGTGAGGGGCAAAGTCGTTGTACCCATGCTTGGGAAATTTTGTTTAAACGTCATGTAGTGCTGCCACCTTTTGGTGGTTTTTTCCGACTCCATAGTCACTTTTACAGGTTTCAAAACAACAGTAATTCCCCGCAATTAAATTTTATAACCATTGCACTAAGGTTGAGCGTTACAAAGCCTTGCATCACACCTTTTTTAATGAAAAAAGCAGACAAAATTTAAATAAATGTCTCCACTATAGTAGTACATTCAACCAAACTTAGTCCCGCGGTTGAGTACCCACGGCGCACGTTAGAGGTAACCTATTTTCTATTCCAGTATGTTCCCTCTTCCTATTCCCTATCCCCTCGCGCTAACCCCAAAACTGGAGTTTAGAGAAAATATTTCCATTTTAAACACTTTCCAATAAATCGGATTTGATACAGCTGTCCATCAAATTAAACCAAAATTTGAGGGTTACCCCAATATAACCAGGTGCATTCTTTTTTGATGCCAATGTGGTTTCTTCTTCTAGAAGCTAATCATTTCTTAAAGAGGGTTCCAACAAACTTGTTTTATGTCTATCCCAAGTCAGGGATACTGCTGTAAACTCATACCATAGCGCTAAAGTACTTTCTTTCCCCATACTTCCAAGATCTGGAAGAGGATCTTTTCTTAACCTAAGAACCCATAAACTCGTAGCAAATCTTGCCTTATTTTTTCCTAACCAAGCTGGTTTTTTGTCAATCTTAAACACTTTACAATAAATCGGATTCGATTCAGCTGTCCATCAAATTAAACCAAAATTTGAGGGTTGCCCCAATAAGGTGCATTCTTTTTTAATGCCAATGTGGTTTCTTTTTTAATACTTCCAAGAGATAGAAGTCAATCTTTTCTTAAAGAGGGTTCCAACAAACTTGTTTTATGTCTATCGCAAGTCAGGGATACTGCCGTAAACTCATACCATAGCGCTAAAGTACTTTCTTTCCCAATACTTCCAAGATATGGAAGAGGATCTTTTCTTGACCTGAGACCCCATAAACTTGTAGCAAATCTTGCCTTATTTTTTTTTCCTAACCTAACTGGTTTTTTGTCGATTTTAAACACTTTACAATAAATTGGATTCAATACCAGGGTTCGTACGAAATTTTTACATTGAAAATCCCTGACTTTTCCAGGTTATCCCTGACCAAATTTTCGCAATATCCCTGACCATTTTAAGGTGTTTACCAGAGCCCAATTTTCACACCTCGCTCATATTTAGCATTACTTGAAGCATGGTTTGATATACCAAACAAAATCCCTGACATATCCCCGACTTTTTAGGAAAAACGTTTAAATCCCTGACTTATCCAGGTTTTCCAGGTTCCGTACGAACCCTGAATACAGCTGTCCATCAAATTAAACCAAAATTTGAGGGTTGCCCAATATAATCAGGTGCATTCTTTTTTTGATGCTAATGTGGTTTCTTTTTTAATACTTCCAAGAGCTAGAAGCCAATCTTTTCTTAAAGAGGGTTCCAACAAACTTGTTTTACATCCATACCCAGTCAGGGAAACTGCTCTAAACTCATACCATAGCTCTATTGTACTTTCTTTCACAGTGCCAATGTTCTTTCTTTCCAATACTTTCCTTAACCTGAGATCCCATAAACTTGTAACAAACCTTGCCTTATTTTTTTCCCAATCAATCTTGCAGGGAGCCTACTCTTAAATTTAAATTCCTTATAGGAAAAATAGGAATTTTTTTCCGGTATTATAGGATTTTATAGGAGAAAAAATGTGTTTTATAGGAAAATATAGGACTAAAAATGCAGTGCTCATGTATAATACAATTTTGGGGCTTAAACCATGTAGAAAAAATCTCAAAAAATAAAAAATAACAAATTGGATTTTACTTCGAAAATTCAGAAGACCTTAATTAAAATATAATATATTAAAAATCCTAAGCGAGCTCGGCAATTTCGGTGTCTATTCAAATGTGATCTCGATAAAAACAGCTAAATTTTGATAAATTTGATGCTAAACTATACGAAAACTTAGACTAAGTCAAAAATATAGGATATTATAGGACCTTTCATGAAATTATAGGATAATAAAGGACAGGTTCAAAAATATAGGAATTATAGGACCCGTGGGCTCCCTGATCTTGTTTTTCGTGTTCCTTGGGTCCACCAACAAACACACATACACACAAAACAGTATGGGAAGGCCAGGTATGGTTACAAAACCACACCAAGCAAAAATTACCATTTCTAGGTGGAAGAGCCCTGCTTCTATAAGAAGATCTCATGGGATCTCCCGGAGCCCTTCCTGGAGCTCCTGGTTCAGGATGAAGTTTACTTGTTGATTGCTAAAGTGAATTAAAACAATTACATTACCATCATTTGTATAATTTGTAAATGACTACTTACTTCCACGCTTATACATGATCCCATAAAGTTGAAGTTATTCAGGGCTTTGATAGCCGCTTCTGCTTCATCTGTGGAACTCATGTGCTGTCAAAAACAAATTTTAAGTTAAGTTTAATGAAAAACATGGAGAACAACAACAACGGAAAGATTTGATGACTTACAACAAAACCGTATTTGTTTATAACGTCACATTCAGTTACAGCCCCATATTTTTCAAAAAGGGACTTCAAATCATGGTTTGAACAGCCATCAGGTAAGTGACCAACAAATATTTTTGTTCTCTAATGATTTGAAATAACAAAAAAGTTTATAATACTCAATACTTTTGTTTCTTATCCATAAAGCAGGCCTGATACTCTCCTGCACCCAAAAAATAAGTGACGGAAGTGACTAAAAATTTTAAAAAAAGTGACTAAAAAGTGACTTAAATAAAAACATTTTAAGGTTGAAAAACTGCCCTACTGGGGTCCTAACATATGTAGAACGTAACACTTGATCTGATTCACTTTGTATTTATACTAGGGGTGTGCGAATAGCACATTTTGGGTATCAAACCGGTTACCGAATACCAAAAACGTTTCCTTATCAAATACCGAATCGAATAGTTTATTCCAAATCAAATACCGAATAGTTAGGCCTATAAGATTAATCGCGACTAGTTAAGTCTAGTATTCGCGAATAGTTAACCCTAATACTCGTGAATATTAGGCTTGACTATTTGCAATTAATCGGTTAGTAACCCTAATATTCGCAAGGAGAAAAATATTTTGAAGCTCCTAAATTTCAAAGTACCTATCCAAATTGGTGGCCAAGTATATCTGAAAATTTCCTAGGCACTTGCTGGTAGTTTTTGATGGGAGACAAATAAAATTGGGACAGGAGCGAGATCTCTACGGCTCCCAGAAAACAATTTGGTTTAGTTAAGTACACTTCCAACTAAACAAAAACTTAAGTCTAAGGAAAGGAACTGTGCCTTTTTGTGTTTAGAACTTTAGACGATTGAAATATACTAAGTTGTTAGCAAAGATTTAGAATTCAAATATCAAAATACTGAAAATTTCAAAAAAAAGTGACAAATAGTGACTAATTTCAGAAAAAAAGTGACTTTAGTGACTAATTTCAGAAAAAGTGACTTTTAGTGACTGAATTTAAAAAAAGTGACTTTTAGTGACAAAAGTGACTCAGTATCAGGCCTGATAAAGTTAAAGGTCATAAACTCACTCGTGCCATTTTCAAGTAGATGATTATGGCGTCAGTAATAGCGTACCCAGTATTTTCTTACACTGAATAAGAAAGAACATATGACACTATTTGAGTTCAGTTACGTACTTCATTAGCAATGAGAGACACCAAAAATTGGGGGAATAGGGACTTGGCAATTCGGGCTTAACTCCGCCCCCAGCGCCATTATGGTATGTTTTTTTAACAGAATGAAAGCTATATAAGCCCCTCCTCCTGGTATGTTTTTTAGCACTAATGGAAGGTAGCCTGACGTTGCATGACGTAGTACTGCCAAGTCCCTAGCCTATAGAGCTATTTCAGTGGGGGAAACATTTTGTCTGCTACGAAAATTGGGCCTGCCTTTGAGTGTAGGGCGGCCATTTTATGAGGGTTTTCTCTACGGGCAAATAGCATTGGTGACGTAGCCATTACCCCCTCTGAAATAGCTCTATAGAATAATGGCACCTACTTGCCTTTGACTGTATTAAGCTCTATGGGTAGTTAACATGGAGTGCCACTACTCTATATAACTTAATTAGTTTAGTTTATGGCCGACTCACCACAATACGGCTTTAATATATGCACTTTATCTAACTATTCCTATCCTATGCTATACTTATTTGGCAAAAACGTATTGGCTAAGGGTACGTTCAGTAACCCTCTTTGATGGCAGCGCTTACTAAGCGATGCCAGATTTTCACTACTGTACGCTTTTTCGCGTTTCCGGTTTTGACGTCATGATGCTCAGCGCTTGCTCATCAGAAAAACCATCTAATCGATATGGTTTTTTTGATGGCGTGACGTAGCGCTTGACTGTTGTAGGCGCGGGATTTAAAAGTTAAATTCCAATAATGCTATTCCAACAGTAATTGTATTCGTTTTCTTTACAAAACTACTTCTACCATTCAAATGGACATAATTTTCATAAACAATTTCATTATTTGCGAGTTCATTAATAGTGGACAAGAACCATTTGCGCTTCGTAACGTTTTGGGGGCCAGTAAGACATTTCCCCAACCCCATTTTCGAAAACAGCACTAACTTCAAAATGTGACTTTTCCGTTCAACAACCTTTTACGTCACTGTGACGTCTCGAGCCCATCAACCAAACATCAAGAAAACAGCGATTTCTTTGAGATTTTCGTTACTGAACGTACCCTAAATTATAAACAAAAACTATCCACTACAAATTTAAACGGAAAGCCATGTTAAGCCTTGGTTTTAACAAAGAAGCCAGGTCCTATTCTTTCTCAAAATCGTAACAGTAAATATTACAACACTCGCGTAACGACACTGTGATTTGATACTAAAATTAAACTAACCTTATAATTACCTAAATTGTTTTGAAGTGCAATTAGTCAAATTGAATTGACACAAAGTTGAAATATTATATAAACTTCACATACAACGTCGCTGACTGATGAGTGATGACCGAGACAAGATGGCGCCGGCCGGCCGCGCTTCCGGAATCCGGAGGTGCCGCTCCATGGGTATGGCGCCACAGGCTCACAGCGGTCAGCGCTGACTCAGCGGCGCTACCAAGCAGGGTGGGAAATAAGGATTTTTTTTAAAACTGTACATTGGAACAGCGACACCCCTGCCCTGGAATAAATAAACTGGTCCATGTCGCAGTCTGGGAAATAAGGATATTTTTTAAACTAGTCCTTGGGACCAGTGACCCCCTAAATAATAAACTGGTCTCCGGAGTGGTCCCAGCCTTTGTTCTCCTATAGATTTGCAATTAATAAACTGGTCCCGAGGACCAGTAACCCCCACGTTTTGAATTAAAAAACTAGTCCAAGCAATTAATAAACTGGTTTTGGATCAGAGGAAGTGTGCTATTTCCCAGACTGCCATGTCGGTCCATGACCATTGACCAGGGCGCGTCGTCTGCTAAACTAAAGAAGTGGATAATTAGAATAGCTGAAATAATGTCTAGACTCTGGCTACCCTTTAATTTTATTACTGGTCAAGTGGACCACTGACCCCCCCTCCGATTTAATTTTTAAACTGGTCATTTACCCTGTGCCACCGCCTTATTTCCCACGCTGCTACCAAGTACCAACCAGTCTTGGAAATAAGGATTTTTTTGAAACTAGTCCTCGGGACCAGTGACCCCCAGCGTCTACAATATTAAACTGGTCCTTGGGACCAGTGACCCTATCCCTAATTTATTTTTTACTAATCCTATTGAAAAATTAAGGGAGTATTTCGTTGACGCACAGCCCACTCGATCGGGCTATAGATGCAAAATTATGTCAAAAATCAGAGTTAACTCTTAACATTTCCGTCCTAATTTTGAAAATACTGGTTGAAATCTCTTGAAATTTTAATGAGATTTGCAAAATAATGTTTGGTATTTTTGTGCAAAGTTTTTCTCTTACAAAGCTTTTTGTAACAACATTAAAACGAAAATGAACCATAATTTAATGGCTTAGTCTCAAACAGTTTAAATTTGTTTCTTTCAGCTTCACTGGTTCGAGTCTCTTGAAATTTTAGTGAAAGGCATATTTAAAGTTTTTAAATTATTGTGGAAAATTTCGAACTTTTAAAACGAATAGTCCTTTTCCTAAAATTTCCCTAAGCGACTAAATAGGTTGTAGGATTATGCACAAGCACAATTTTAATGAATTTTTTGGAAGTGAATTGTTTCTTTGAAAAGTTCGAAACTTTGCATCATAACTTAAAACCGTTCAATGTGCCTCTCACTAAAATTTCAAGAGATTCGAACAAGTGAAACGGAAAAACTTATTAAACCGTTCCAAGACCAAGCCCTTTAAGTAGGGCTAATTTTCGTTCTAATATTTATACAAAAAAAGAAGGGAAACTTTTCAAAATTTCCAAAACATAGCAAACGTTGTTTTTTCACATCTCTTTAAAATTTCAAGAGGTTTGCACCAATAGTTTCAAAATTAGGGCAAAATAACGGTGTTCCTCCCATAGCCGGTCATGTTAAAAGCTGGCTCCTTGGATTTTTCGAGCGAAAAAGCTCAAAATTACCAACACGCGCTTTTACATAGGAAAAACATTGTGTGGAGGGGCTTCTATAATCTATAGCAAAGCGTGTGAAGCCAAAGCGTGATCGAGTGGGCAGTGGTTGTAGCAAGGAAGGAAAGAATTAGAAAATGTCAAGGCTAGGAGACTATATCCATGGAGTAGAAATTTAAAATGTCTAGAATTTTTAAACTGGTCCCTCCTGAATTTTCATAAAAATTCTCAATTAATAAACTGGTCCCAAGGACCAGTAACCCCCGGATTTTGAATAAAAAAACTGGTCCGAGCAATTAATAAACTGGTTTTTGACCTGTGGACCTGTGCTATTTCCAAGACTGGTACCAACTAGGGAGTAGGGAGTGAAATAAGCAAATTATTTTTCTAGCTCCTCGACTGTTATTGGATGAAAATTTGAAAATATTTTATGATGCTGTCTGCTACACCGCCCGCTTATATCGTCTTATCTCAAATGTCAATGGTCAGTACACGTGCTTTTATTTTGGGCCCGTAAAGTTTATTTTAAATTTGTTAGACACTTTTTGTGATTACTATTTAGAGTATGTATTTATTTAAATGTTCATCAATGTTTGTTAGACGTAATTATTTATTTTTATCTCAATTATCTTGGTTTGTTAAACCAAAATCCAACCTACATCAATGTTTTGATTCAATTAAAACCATTACTAATGCTAAACTAGTGCGGTTTTACTCAGTTAAACCCAATAATAACGATGATTCAAATGATCTACGCTTAAACGTAGAAACCATACAAAAATTAGAACGCTTAGCACTAGTTGACTTTGACAATGAAGCAGGAGTCAAGAGACTCGAAGAAGCTGTGAAATTTGCATCTTTGATCTTCGAAGTCAATACTGAGGGCGTGAAACCAATGTATACCGTACTAGAAGACAGGACACTCGAACTCAGACCTGATATAGTTGAAGAAACAAACCGAGAAGCTATTCTCAGGAATGCATCTATTACTGAAGAAGATTATTTTGTTGCACCACAAAGAAATAAACCTTTGAATCAAACATGATTTCTTATTTATTAATTTTATTTGTCTTATATTGTAACTATGAATTTTGTTAGGCTTGAAAATAAAGTTATTAAAGTATCACAATGATTTTGGTTTGTTCATTAATTGCATAAAAGGGCTTCAAATAAGGGATGTTGTTCATAGCAAGGCATTATCAAAGGGCTGTCTGGTAGAATGATGAACAACAAATTGTAGGTCAAGGCAAGGATAAATATCACAAGTATCAAAATTATGAGGCCAGCTACTATATAACTTCTCCATCTCTTTTTATCTTCATCTTCATCAACTTCATTCTCAAAGTTATGGTGCTCAGGAGAATTATTGTTCTCATGCTAGGAGAGATTTGACTTATTTAAAAAACATTTTACATATATTTATGATTACACTAGAAACTATAGAGGTGACACAGGGAATCCTTATCACCATATCCAATGAATAAGTATGAACCTTTTATGTTGGAGGGTACTTAAAGGGTCTGTAAAAAAGGCATCGGCGGCCCGGCGGGTGGGTAAAAATTATTTTAAACACGTCATAGGTAAGTGGCTGAGGAAAGACGTGGTTCAAAGAAACTAGTTCGTTTTATTTCGAAAATTACCACTTCGGGGAATTGGCGCTGCAATATGTAAAGAAGACGTCAGTGGGTGGGTAAAAATTATTTGAAATATGTCAGAGGCACCACGTGACGTCAAGATAAAAGACTCCACATGGAGTGTGACTAACCACCTTGTTTTGGTAACCAAAATTTGGTTTTTCGCGAGATTGCAGCGCCATTTCCCCGAAAGCGGACGTTTTCGAAATAAAACACCTTTTCTCAGTCACGTGCCTTATGACGTATTTCAAATAATTGTTACCCACCCGCCGATGCCTTCTTTACAGCTCGCGACACTTGGGCCATGTTGACATTAGGGATAAGTATTTCCTGTGTCACGTCTATAATATCCTCATGATAGCAATAAAATTTGTTGGAAAGATCATATATTTTATGGCTAGGTATATTATTCAGCTTCAGCTACATTTTGTTTTAGAATCTAGGTTAAAGCATCCACGTACTAAAAACCGCTTGAATATTTTTAAGTTTACCGTTAAAAATAGTTCCATTGTTTCACGATGAGAAATGGATGGAATTATTCATAAAACACAGCATATAAATGTAACGTAGATAGATGGTCAGAACAGACTTACCTTTGCAGGAAGAGAATGATAGTGATCTGGGGCCAAATGAGGAGCGGGTGATCCCACTGTTCCCACATCCCTTAGTTTATTGTCATCAATATCCAGCTTAAGACCTTCCGCTCTATTCTGCAGCCAAATGCTAAATAATTATTTAAAATTATTACAAAAACGTATTTAATATCACCAAGAATATTATGGGAAAGTGCTTTTCTATCGTTCCACTTTCAGCAACAGAGATGGAAGGCAGTCAAAAAAGAGACACGCCTAATGACTTTGATTACAATCATTACTTTCTACTTGCCTTTCAGAAGACCCTTTTCAAAACTCGGGGTATGGTGTTACACCACCTTGTTTTCTTAAGATGAAACATTCGGTTTGAGGACGCAAAGACGTTAGATATGACTTTGGTGGAATGGTAACCTTGAAGCACTTTCTAACGTCTTTGTTGTCAACATACCGGATGTTCCGTCTGAAACCTCTATCATGCTGGCGATTTGAGGGTAAAAGGGTCTCTTCCATTGCCATGTGGACCCCATTCTTAGTTTTACTTAAATATTAGCTTCAAACATAAAAGCAACACTGGGAATTCTTTTTGTACAACCATGATACTTGGAGTAGTGGTCGGCACTTGTATCATATTCCTTTACTAACGTCACAATGGAAAGTGAAGGGGGGGCACCCACATCTCGAAGTTTTACCCTAACAAGAAGCTGGGTCGACGAGAGAGGGGGTCAGTTTTCCCGGGTCCCGTACCTTCTAGGGTGCCCGGGTCACCTGTAGGGCTGTCTTGAAGGGGCCCGCGCTATCGTCATTTCCCCCCGGACCTTCAAACTCTCTCGAGGGCCTTGACAAGAATCATACAATAAACTCCTGTTCTAACAGTCGAACAGTCGAGTCGGGGATAGAGGAATTCCCGGTGTCGCTTCTATTTTTACAGATTATTTATTAGGTGTACGTTTCTTTGCTAGTTCTGCTCGGATCAAGATCCCTCCAAATTTCACTAAAGTCCTTCACAGTTGTCTCTGACGAGCCTTTGTCCAAAAATGTAGAAATTACCAATAGTTTATCTCCCTCCTTCACTTTAAAATCTGAAAAAAAAGGAATTAAAAACACAGGCTTCTTGTAACTATACCAGGAATACATAAAGCTAACAGGAAACATTGTGCCCCCAATCCCCCATATCTCCCATGTTAATTTCTGCCCGGGTTTTGTGGGCCGGGCTTGAGTAATATCCCTTACATGTTATAATTCTGATGTCTTTCTAACAGAGATTTCATTGTTTTGTAGCAACGCTAGGTAAGGTGCGCGGCGACATAAATTATTAATCGTGAGGTAAAATTCGTCACGTTTAATGACTAAACTAGCTTTTCCCACAAAATCCGCCTAGATACTTTGAGAAAATGGCTGCAAAATAGAGATATCTCAGTTGTGACGTCAGTTCCTGGGTAAAATGTTACAGGCTTAGCTTTGGTAGAGGACGGCCATGTTTGGTACCGCTTTGGTTCAACGGGAAAATAGCATGGGTGACGTCACACAAAAGCTTCTGAGATAGCTCTATTATTCCTATTTGCTGTATTCATTCCTTCTTCTCTAGATGGTCAATTTTGGCTTAACGCATAGTGGCACAAACAGTCTTCGATCTGTTATTTGATTCAACATTTAAGACTAAGATTCATTTTAACATCAAATTCAATTACTAAATCACAGATAACGACAAGCTGCGTTGCCTTTTATATAATCGTTGCTAAGCCTAATTTGTCTAAATGATACTCAATAATTGATTTAATTCAACTTCTTTCGACAGAATAAATAATGCAAATAAAGTGGGCCATAACGCGTGGGTATTTTTCTGACCCATTTATTATATAAGCAACGGATTTATCCCATAATATCAAATTATCTTTAAAATATTTTAATACTGCCAAGATTTTGAAAGTATCCGTCGGTTTTAAAGATTGCATCAAATCCCAAAAAGATAATCCCCTTGTCTATAAAAAATGGTTACTTTACTTGGTTTTAATTTTACCGCAAAGTTGCATGTCTCATCAGGTTGTAAGATCCTCTGAACAGGATTAACGACATAGGAATTTATGTTGTTTGTCCGAAACTAAGTATAAGATTTTTAAAATAAATTTGTTAATTTATGGTCAAATTTGGACACCGTGAATGACTTTCACCCTAAAAAATGTGCTGGCTATAGAGGGTAACCTAACCTATCATAAACTACCCCCCCCCAGCTTCAGGGGGGGGGGTTCAACCTGACTCCTATAAACCATTTAGGAAATTAAACACAGGGAAAGCAATCCACAGGGGCGAGGCCGCCATTGGGGTCTTCTCCTTCTCGACAAGAAGCACCGCTAGAGGCACTACGAGTTGGCCAGCCTCCCGCCTGTAGTGAAATCAGGCTCCGTCTGCCGTTGCCTCTTGGCTGAAGCAAAGAAAATATACGCTCCGGGAATGGAAGGTGTGTCTCGGGGCTGGGTAGAACCAGGAACTTCCGGTCTATGCAATTTCGAATGTAGCCGGAAATACCTCGGCCAACCGAGCCTGCCTTTGGAGCGTACTAGGAGGGGAGAGACAAAAATTTACACTAGAGGAAGCTACACTTTCCATTCCTGGGGCGTGTATATTCTTTGGCTGAAGGGAGAATACCCCGATGGAGGCCTGGAACCTGTGTGTTGGTTTTTCTGTATGCGTTCTCCGAAATGGTCTATTGATACAACCTGACACCCATTGAACCTAACCTAATCCTAAACAAACCTAAACTACACCATAAACACAATGGGCGGAGGTCAGGTTTCCGTCAACGGACTGACCAGAAGACGGTAACCTGACTCTCACTGAACCTAACCTAACCTAACCTAAGAGTAACACGCGTTCATATGACGACACCCAAATATGGCCATAAATTAATCAATTTCTTCCAACACATATTAAGATTATATAAAATGTTATTGTAAAATGATTGGGTGGCAAAAACCTCTCACTTTTATGGCTACTGGGAATTCAGCATTATTCTTGAGTTTTAAAACGCTCTCTTGACCCTTCTCGTTATCAGTGGAGTCGTCAAATCGTACAACTCTTTGGACTGGTCTGAAAACAAGTCATCTTTTTATTTCACACAATTGCCAGGCATTTAGCAAAATCGTGATTCGCGAAAAGATTGAAGAACAATAATTTTAAAAACACAAACACTTACGGGGAGTTTTGAGGTCTAAAGAGCCAAGTTGATGAATCCGAAGCTGTCATAGTTAAAACCTAATTAGAAGAGATTGTTTTGAATTCTAAAAAAATTTAATTGAATTTTGTTTTTAAGCCTTTTCAGAGGTTTCAATAATGGCGCGAGATTTAGGACGTGAATAAACATCACGTGGTTTTAGCGATTTAAAAGGGCTGCACGTGCCACGCTTCAAGTTCCTCATGGGTAATCTCAAAGTTGAAAATTATACAGGGTGTATAATTTAAATAATAAAAGGGTGGTAGGACCGAAGTACAGTGGGTTCTATGGACGATTTTTAGTCGAAAATGTTCTATTACATTTTTAGCCCAAATCACAGTTTGCAAATTATGATTAGTGTGTTAAATAAACATTGTATTTCAGTTCGTAAAACACTCCATCCATTACTTGAAAACGGTGGCCCTTAGGTCAATATGCCATCAAGAAGTGAGGCGAAATAGCCCGGCCTCCTTTTACGTCCCCCCCCCCCTTAAATTTTGAAAGGGGGACTGGGACTATGGCGCGCGAATACTTAGGCATCTTATAACTTCTCCCTAGTAAACTAGATATCGCTTCTCGATGTCATAGAACATTTTAGACTCAAAATCGCCCATAGTACTTCGTTCCTACCACCCTTTTTGCAACACCCTGTACATTGCAACAGATGCACGTTGATTACAGTTAACAAGTTGACACGTTAACCTCATCTAAGAGGAGCCCTAGACCTAAAGAAAATCAACAAAACTGAGCAATTTAACGCCTTATAAGCAAAATAGTTCGAGAGAGTGTAATTCATTTTATGTAAAATGACTCAAGTTTCGCTCCAAGAAATTGGACCAGCCTCACCCAACCCCTTACACTTTTGCCTCAACAACACTTCACCTTTCTTCGTTATTATTTTTTCATAATTATTAATACAAATATTTTCCGTAGAAAATATAATAGTTTTTCGCTAATTATTTATGGTTTTACACGCCAAAAAACAATTTACAAATAAATAAATTAAAATTGTAAATTATAAGTTTGACTCCAGTTTGTCAGCTTTGTAATTTAAACTTTAATTTCAATGTTTATAATGAAAATATTTTTTTGAAGTATGCGTAAGCAAGAAAAAAACCCGCATAGCGTTCTGTAGAAGCCAACGTTCTAGTAATTCAAGCGGAATGAGGGGGTTTTTACAAATTTTTTACAGTTATTTTAATCAAAAACTCGTTATTTCAAAGAGAGTCTATCGCGAGATATCGCTATACTCAAACTTGTAATAATGCCATTTTTACGGCGCATATTCCAATCATAAAAAGCTATACGTAACAATATTATTGTCTACAGCGTCTATGTCAAGACATTACCACGAAGTCCATGTTTAAAAGTATTTTAATGTTTACGATGTAAATAAATGTGAAAAGTGTGTCAATAAGTATCAAAATGTTTATTTCATATTAGAATCATTTTCTTTTCGAGGTTTTTATGTTCTCATTTGAAAATATTATTGTTTTTTACAAAATGAATGAATTCAAATTTGCTTACATTTCTGAAATACACTCTCACTGATTGATCAACTACATTCTGACCTAATTTAACCCTATCCTTTGCCTAATCTAAATCCAATGTAACTTTAACAGTATCCAAACCTAAGCTTACCTTATCATAACCCTAACCTAATCTAAATTATAACCTAACCCTGATTGTATTCAAACCTAACCTTACCTTAACATAACCCTAACCTAATCTAAATTATAACCTAACCCTTACTGTATTCAAACCTAACCTTACCTTAATATAACCCTAACCTAATCTAAATATAACCTAACCCTTATTGTATTCAAAACTAACCTTTACCTTAACATAACCCTAACCTAATATAAATCTAACCAAACCCTAACCGTATCCAAACTTAAGGCTACCAAAACATGACCTAACCCTAACCTAACGTAAATCTAACCTAACTAGAGATGTGAGTCGGTAATTTACCGTCCGTAAATTATCGGTAATTTACCAAATACCGCGTAAATTACCGTTTTATATCTTACCGTAATTTTACAATGGTAATTTACCGGTAAATTACGGCGGTAAATTACCGTGGTAAATTACCAAACATTTTTAGTACGCATTAAATGTTCATTTTACACTTAAATGATCACTCATTTCTGTGTTTACTTCCAAAATGACTAATCAGGCGCTATTAGCTAGTCAGTAATTTGAAAGTTGCGCTAGAAATTAGTCTTTTAATAAATCTTTAATTAGAAATCAGATTAGAAAGGCCACGGCTGCCGTCTTTGTAGCAAAGGCCACAAATACGTGTAAAGGAGTCAGCTAGTGCTCACAATTAAACTTTGTTTTAAGTAATGCATTGTAAGCACAGGAAAATATAAATTACCAAAAATTACCGACTGAACGGTAATTTTTGTTTTCCCAAAATTTAAATCGGTAATTTACCCGGTAAATTACCGTTTTTAAAAATTACGGTAATTTCACATCTCTAAACCTAACCCTAAAACATAACGCTAATTCTTGTCTAATGTAAATCTAACCCTAACCGTATCCAAACCTAGAGATAACCCTAACCATAACGTATTGTAAATCTAACCCAACCCTATTCAAACTTCACTTTACCCTATCACACCATAAATCCAATGGGGGTCAGGTTGCCGTCTTATCTTAAAGTTCAGCTAGCTAATTGGACCAAGTCATCTTGCGACTTATTGCCACTTATCTAAGAAAGAAAATATAGGTGACTTTTACTACCGCTTATGGGTTTCTAATAATTTATTTTATATAAAAAATAAACATTCCCAGTCGTAAAGTATTTAATTTAAGATTTAAAATGTAACCAGAATATTTATGTATTTCGCAAAAATAAAATGAGTACATAAATGTCTTCCCATTTTCGAACAATTCCTTTCTTTACCTAGCTGATCCCATGTAGGTTTCTGATATGAAGAAATCGCTTAAACGTGAAAAGGGTTGAATTGAATAGAATATTAAAATTTTTGAAACAACCATTTCATTTCAGGCATGAAATAATTCTTTTTTATCAAAAAAAAAAAAACAAAAAAAACATTGAAAACCGAGAATAGTTTTAAAATTTTAATAAAATCGTCATTAAATTGAAACAAAAGAAAGAGGAGGGGAAACATTACCCACCTTTCCCTTTCGCCCTCAGATCGTGACGCGTAGAAAAAGGGGAAAATTATTTTATCCGGTAAATTATTCCGGTTGCGTTTGTTAAGAACGCGTAAAATCGTCTTCAGACTCAAAGGAAAAAACACCTAATGACGCCCGCGTTGTTGTATAACAATTATTGAGCAATAAATTGAAAGTGAAACTTAAGATGTTCATATTAGATTCTTAATATTGCCTTTCCCAAGCTTGTAAGTTTATAAGAAGCATAAATATAGCACCAAAAGCTACCCGGCGTTGCAATGTTAGGAACACGAAACAATGAAGACTGTTTTATCTTTGTAGACACGAAAAATTTAATATTCTTTGAAATATCAGAATGATGTATTTTTATTGGAAAACTAACTTTTTTGCAACTTTCCATTACATTAAAATCATGTTTTCTTTGGGAATAGTAAAGCTAAAATGTTAATGAAGAACAGTTTCGCGCACCCAACCTTGAGGAGATCTCATTCAAACTACTTCTAACGACCCTTACCCTGGTGTTACCATAAGTTCATAAGATATGTTCCATAAGTTTGTACCGAAGTACTGTTTGTTCTATGAGCGATTTGAGTCGAAAATGGTCCGTAACATTTAGCCCTAAGGACCACCGTTTTCAAGTTATGAATAGAGTGATTTACGGATGACCCCTTAATTAAATTAATCAAAAATGTCTTGATTAGAATCAAGTCCTAAAAAGTATCGATAAGACTGAGGTTATCACTTGTCTGAAGGATCAGATATTAATTTTTCTTTTTAATTGAAACTTAAAGGCATGCTTAAGAAAATTAGAAACTGAAAGAAAATACTAATTAAATTAAGTGGCCCTTGGAGCAAAATGTCATAGAAAATTTTCGTCTCAAAATCGGCCCAAAAAACCCACTATACCCCTTTTTGGACCACCCTTCATTTTTATATACCATGGTATGATATGCTTATGATAAGATTGATCTAATTATAATAACAGTTTTCGAAGCGTTTATTTCATAAAATTGTTTTTATTACTAAACACCATTACGTGGGAACGAGTTGATCTTTATGTTTTTCTTCCCGAAATCGGACTGCCTTAAGTCGCTCTAATTCTTATATCTTCTCGACAGCCACAGGGTCCGAGGAATGGCGATTTGATTTTATCTATCTCTAAATCAATCCTGCTTTTCCCTAATCTTACTTAAGATTCTCAAATGGGCGAGTCTCTAAATAGCATAGAATCTAGTATTTTATTATCGAAGGTACAATTAAGTTGTTTAACAGGTTCGCTTAATTGACTTTTAATTTGTCATTTGAATTACATTTCCTTATGCTCTGTTTATTTAATTTAGTTCTATGAAACCTTATATTTAAATTAGTTTTATAACATAAATTTTAAAACTGCAAAGTGATTGGGCACGTTTACTGATATAGATACATTTTAATGTAATTGAATTAAATGGAATAGTGCCAACCTTTCGTCACTCTCTAAATGAACTATAGCACAATCCTCAAAAAGGTTTTTTTAATTTAATAATGTCTATCAAAATCAGTGTGAGATTATGAACATAAATACACCCTTTATAGACGGGGACCGCATGTAGTATCGTCTGGTTGATAACGGGTTAAGAGGGAACATCCGGTATGTGGATCCAAAGACGTTAGATAGGGCTTTAAAGTCACCAGTCCACAAAAGTCCTTGTTGTTTGAAGCCTTATCTCACGTCTTTGCTGTCCACATAAAGGATGTTCCTTCTTAAGAAAACAAAGTGGTCAAACACTCGACTATATCCTTGACTTTTGAAAGACACGAGGGTAATATTCAGCCTTCAATCCCGCTTTTTGGCGCTTGCGCTGTAGTCATTTTGTGTCATGAGAGCGCGCAAAGAAGGTAATGTATCAACCCCCTTGTATGTCCCTACCCCCTTTTTTCAAGTCGATAAGTTCCATTAAATTGATCTTATCGAACTTTACACATTGGATTTAGTTATTATTTGTATGTGTACGGATGTGATTTTCAAGGTTTTCCCCGCATAATTTATGTTGAATAGATGACCCTCCTCAAAATAACGTCATCAAACGTAATGAACACTACCGAACCCTAAAAGGTATTTTAGTATATAATTTATCAAACTGAGTTTACTAAATTTAATTATCTTACTAGCGAGAGAAAGAAAGGTCGGAGGGAATTTTTTTATATATTCTTTTAATCAGGGAGTCATTAAAAATTCCCTTCGCAAAGGTCAAATAATGAGTAAAGCAGTGATTAAACGACCAAACCCGTGGAAAAAACGCGGGGGAATTGCCTGAAAGAAAAAAATAGTTTTATGGTTACAAACACGGTCATTTAAAACTGTTTTAAAAGTTTGTTATAAGGGGGAACCCTTTAGGTATATCGTTACGAAATCGAAGGTTGTCGAGACTCTGTCGGTACCAAGCGACTACATTCTCCGCGTCGTTAAAATGACAAGGAAAGAAAAGGGTAAGATGGAGCGGTAATGATGATGGGCGGTCTACGGCAATGTGTACCCCAGTGTACTTTGCGCACGCCCTCTACCCTTCAGTATGCGATTGTAAAGTGCTGGCACGTAACGCCATTGTATTTGGATGAGAACTAGCTTCCTTTTCAAGAAACAGGGGGCATCCTCGACATATCCGTACCGTGCGACCTTACCGAAACGCTGAGCATGCTGGGAGGACTTCGTTGCCGTAGGTTGGGTTAGAGACTGTAATCAAGAAGCGATATCTAGTTTACTAGGGAGAAGGTATAAATTCGCCACATTTCTGGCTTTATCTTCAGTCCAAACGTAGGTCCGGAGTTAATCCCCGCCTCTAAATTACAACCAGCATCTCATCGCGAATGACGAAAATTAGGTATTTTCCGACCGAGGAGAGGCGAAATAGCCCGGCTTTCTTTTACGTCCCCTTTGTATTTTGAAAGGGGGACTTGGACTATGGGGCGCGAATACTTAGGCATCTTATACCTTCTCCCTAGTAAACTAGATATCGCTTGCTGTAATGTTATATAAATTGAGGTTTCGGCTCCATTCCTCTTTCTCCTTCAAGTAAATAAGGCCTCGGTATATTCTCTTTAGTCAGACAAGTTCTATACGACTTTCGCCGCATTCGTTGTCCCCTCCCTTATTTATTCTCGATTGGGATCCGTCTTGAACAGTCAAAACAAGCTAACAACAAGATTTTGATAAATAAGGTTGAATATACGCCGGAATAATTTTATTGGGACGCATTGGACCTCGTTTGATTACAACAAAAAAAATTTAACCTAAATAATGGTTCAAGAATCTTTCGAAAAGTGTAGATAATTTCTATGATATACTGGTAACATAAGTTGATAATATTTGTTCCATAAGTTTTTCACTGGTTACTGAGAGCTTGTCATGAAGTGACGTAGTACGAACGTCATAGATTCTCGTTAAGCGATGCCTGGTGAGGCGCTTTAAAAAGCTTAGTACAGACTAAATATTAAGAGGGACTGCAAAACCGGCTGTAGTCAATTCTCGCTTGTCGTTCTCGAACTAGCTCGAGCTGCAAGTCTCTAGCATTACGAATTACAGGTAGTATCATACATACGGAACATATCTTATAAACCTGTATAGGAAACACATAAATATAGCATTAAACTAGTTAATCACTAATCTACCCGATATTGCCCGGTTGATTTTTAGAGACTGGAAACCATTACAACTGACGAGTGTCCAGTCTTTGTAGACACTAAACTCTAAATAATCTTTTAAATATCTGTATTATTATTAATTTTTTTATAAAACTAAGGTTTCTTTTTTTTACAAATTTCCATTTCAATGAAACCATTGAAAGAACATCCCCCCTAATTTCTGACAAACATTTTAGAAACACCCTGTACATATAAGATACTAAGCAACAATCAACACAATCTTAAAATTATGCCACCTTCGCCCTAGAAATTCTCACAATCACACTCCGAAATCCGAACTATACTACTTGAAATTTATTCCACCTTTTATGTAATTACAGTTTCTTTCTCCACCTAAACTATTACCATATCATTCAGGGTTTTTTTCTTTCACTAAGATACTGAAAAAATAAGAAAAAAAAATTAAATCCTTTTGGTTTTTACCAGAATCTGATTGTACCCTCTTAACCCTAGCCCTCCGGAACTACAAAAAAAAAAGAAAAAAAAACAAGTTGGGAAGCCAAAATATACCTCTCCGAGTTGAAATGCAATTAAGAGGTTTTTCTTAAAGAATTAAATAAATATAATTAATACTATTGATATTATTTATTTTAATCGTCATTAATTTAACTTAATTCTAGGCCTAGTTAAATCGTTTTAAGAAACTTTATTCCTAAAATAATTTTAAACATAGCTATAGAGCTATCTCAGAAGCCTTAGTGTGACGTCAACCATGCTATTTGCCCATAGAACCAAAGCGGTACCAAACATGGCCGACCACTGCCAAAACTAAGCCCGTGATGTTTCACAAAGGCACTGACGTCATAACTGAGACAGCTTTATTGTTGACGTTTGAATTCAAGCGTACGCCTCTAACAATTTTTCACAATTAAGGATAAGAAAACCCGCAATTACGTGAACCTTTGGTGGAAGCCCTGGCATTGGGAGGCTAGACGTTTCTCGTAACCCTAGCCGATCGCCGCATACTTCTTAATGTTAACGATGCGAGTAGAAGCCAAAAATTGCTTTCTGCGAACAAGCTTGCTCCGATTTGCCAACTGCAAACGCGGTGCCAGACACATACACACACCCAGCTACGTCCAGTGTAATACATCTCCGTGACGTCATCGTCACTGGATAGGTAAAAATTACCGGAGTTTCCAAACACGTGTAACCAAGAATAAAATTACGAATTAAGGGGGAAGGCATTAATGTTTGAGGCGGTTCTTTTAAATATGCTAGGAAATCATGGTCAAGAGAGCAAAGCATTTTAGGTAGAGAAAGGAGACAAAACCTCGTTTTCTGCAGGGATCTCTCGACCAAAACGAAACCAGGAAAGAGAAGTTTGGTAACAAACCATACTTTTCGGAACTGAAAGGAAAAGTGGAAAGTCAAGCTTGTCGACTCGAATCATAACCATTCGACTTTCGAACGTCGAACGATTACCATCTCTCCCCTTTTTCTGTCTAACAGAGTTAATTAATTAAAGTTCTACTTTGAATGGAATACGAATAAGTTTTGCCGATATCGCCAACGTCTCTTTTTCATATTTATTTTTTTTGTTGTTGTTGTCAAAGAAGGTTTAGTTTTATAAAGTTAAATCATGGAAAAGGTTAACAAATGGATGTGTTTCCTTCTGATATTGGTCGGATTTAATAGTCATTCGTGCCAAGATTTTAATTTGGATGATAATGAGAAAGGACCGCAGTATATTACCCAGGGTGATAAACCGCCTAATATTATATTCATCATGGCTGATGATTTGGTAAGTTTAATTTAATTATTTTATTCATTTCTTAATTAAAATTAATTTAATTTAATTTCGAAGATAAAATTTGCTATATTACCTATCGTACAAAATGTCAATTAATGTTTAAATTTAATTGTTTTTGGTACGAAATAGAATGAAATTAATTTTTATAGGCGAATTTTATGAATATAAATTTTTTAATTTTAATTCCGCAACCATTAAAGGGTAATATTTAGGATAATTAATACATTTTTTTTTAATTTAATGGATTTTGATACGAAATAGAATTAAATTAACTTTTATAAGCGGACATTATGAATATCATTTTTCTTTTAATTTTAATTCCCCAACCATTAAAGGATCATATTTTAAAATTAAAATGACGAATTATACATCGAACTTTTAAGTTTGAAATAGAGAACTAAATTACCCAAATTTAATATTGGAATTTCTATTAATTATTTTATATTTTATTTATTAGAATTAATATGAACTTTTATATTATAATCTATTTTTTAATTATATTTAATTTTCCCGTGAATATTTCTTCACAATTAAATTTTATTTAATCATGAAGCTGAGAATATGGTTCTAGATTTCCATATTAAAGAATTGATCACATTTTTAAAAAACATTTGGTTTATTTAAAAACGAAATTGTTTAAGTTAAAAATCCAAAATTTTATAATTTATTCTGCCCACATATACTAGCATACCAATCAATAGAAAATTTTAGAATTTAAATAATTATCAGGCAGCTCAGAAATTAATTAACCTTAAAAAAATAACGAGTTCAAAAAACTTAAATATTTAGGACAAAATTATTTTAAGGAAAAAGATTAAACTTTAAAAGTTGAAATGATAGAAATAAAATATACTTTCTGAATTTTTTTATAATAGATTTATACCGAAAGGTAATTTAGGGTATTTAAAGGATATTTACTACGACTTAAATTTAGCCTGAGGTTTAAACATTAGTGTAGCGAGTGATCTTCTCCCTTTAAGATTCAAAATAAAATCAAAAGTTTATAAGATACGTTCCTTCCATAAGTATGACACGACCTATACTTTGTAATGCTAGAGACTTACTGAGAGCTAGTTCGAGAACGACAAGCGAGAATTGACTACACTCGGTTAATTTTGCGGTCCATCTTCCTATTTAGTCTGTACCAGGGATAGATTTAATTTTAGAAGTAGGAATGGAGAACAGAGTAATCTGGGCGCGCGTCAAAGTCTCAGACCCCTTCCACGGGACAAGAAGGGGTATGAAAGCGACAGAGGTAAAAAGAAATTACGTATTTTTCGCCGTCCCCGTCAGCAATGTCATCAAAACATAGTTTTAGTGAGCCAATAAGATAATTTAAACTTTTCGTTACGTGATGGAGGGATAGGCTCTGTACTGGGGTATGAGTCGGACTGAAGTAAATACTAACCGTTCTCCATTCCTACTTCTAAAATTAAATCTATCCATGTCTGTACTAAGCCTTTGACAGCGCCTCACCAGGCAGGGGTCGCTTTACCTCGAATCTATGACCTACGTCACTTCATGACAAGCTCCAGTTTCTAACCAGTGACAAACTTATGTAACATATCCCATGAACTTATGATAAAATGTTTCAGACTTAACTGTCGTTATGCGGCAAAGACAAACCAGGCACTAATAAGAGGTGAAATGAAAAAAACCGCGTCAGACAAAAAATATCTAGAGCAACTTTGAAAGAAATTTCAAATTTGGGCCTGGGGGCTTTTCACATTTTTGAACGCACGCTCTAATCCACTCTTTACCCACATTACGCGTTACTCTGATTACGTTTCTCCCTTTCAAATACTAAAGATATGAAATAAAAAATTGGTTAATAAAATCCAATTACTTAATGATATTAGCCTAAATGGCAATAATAAATTGGTTTTAGGGCAGAAACTGGTAATTTCTGATATTTATCGCGATTTGTGGATATTCCGGATGACTTCTTAAGAATTTTAAAATTGAGGAAACGCCTTTCTTTTTTCTTTTCAACTGATTTTAAAACAATAAAAATTGAGTTGGGTTTTTGTTTTTTGGAGGAGGAGGTTTTTGAAATACTTGAAAAATGGGTTTTCGAACTCTTTCACTGTCCAAATATTTAGAGTATTGGCTATACTTTAAATAATTTTACACAAAAATAAACAACAAACATGTGCACACCCAACCTGCATAATATAAATGGTTCCTGACATATTTGGAGTGACTATACCGTTGCCAAATAAATATGACAATTAGATTTTTTCTAGTAAACATGGGAATAGGTAGTTATAGAAACAATTGTTATTATTATTGGGTGAAAAAATATTTCCGCAGATGAAGTGATTTTGAAGGGTTATCCAATAATAAATAAAACTGCTTTATAAATTCTTAATATTATTTCAAATAAATTGCATCTTCAGTATTTCAATTTTCATAAAAGATGAATTAGCAGCTACAATAGATAACTTCGTACATTACATAGAGAGAAGCACGTGCAGCTATTAGAGTTAAATTTAAAAATTAAGTTTTGAATATTATCCGAGTTACCGAAATTCACCAAGAAGTTATGAGGTTTCTTTATGGCTCCATTTATTATTAGTTCTATTATTACCACTAATGGTGGGCGTGGCCCCATCCGTATTTTTCTCTGTATTATACTAATGGATTGGTCTATTGAGTGTAGCATGAATAAATACGAGCGCGGGTTAGGTGACTATATTTTTTCCAGTGGAAATTATGTTTGATAAGTAATGAAGAGAAACTTAATTCCTCTAATCTTCTAGTCAATCCCTACACGTTTCAAAGCACTTTAAATTTCACAAATACTAGTAAAAGTTAAGCCTAATTTGAAATGAAAACTGATAAGCACTCGTGATATTTTTCGTGCCAAAAAAGCTTAAGTTTACAGTTCTAGGTATTTTATATAATTTTTTAAGCTCTGTATTATCAGAAGTTCTAAATCTATTGATTTAGATCAATTTTCATTATTTTAATAATATCAGGGATAGGTTTAATTTTAGAAGTAGGAATGGAGAACAGAGTAATCTGGGCGCGCGTCAAAATCCCGGACCCCCTTCCACGGGACGGGGGGGGGGGTATGAAAGAAGAGGCGGGTCATAGCGACAGAGGTAAAATGGAATTACGTATTTTTCGCCGTCCCAGTCGGTAACGTCATCACAACGTAGTTTAAGAGAGCCAATAAGATAATTTAAACTTTACTTACATATTGGAGGAGGGAGGGGCTCTATAATTGGCTTTGAGTCGGACTGAAGTAAATACTAAGCGTTCTCCATTCCTACTTCTAAAATTAAATCTATCCCTGATGATATTGTTTCACCAGTTACTTTGTTATTTACATATTTAAATTAAGCCTGTCCTTAATTTTAATGATACTTGTCGTATAAACAATTATTATTTCGCGAAACTAATTAAGAGGAAAAATATCATCAAATAAATTATTAATTATCATTATTTAGCAACTGGTTTTCCTCCAGACACCGAGATTAAATTTCGGAAAAAAAAAATAACAAAAGTGTTGAAAGTCTTTTTTTTTTTTGATAAATTACATGGAATTTTGAAATCTTTTAGGGTCATAGCTTAATGAGAAGTGTATTAGCTTAATTGACCGGGAGCTAAAAATCTGTCGAATATAATTGTTATAATCTATTAAAGGGTATTTCGTAACCCCTAAAAAATTAATATAATGAATTTGAAATTCGATAGGTTTTAAGTGAACATGGGTCGGGTGTGATGGTTTAAATTGGAGACCCCACTAGAATATTTCGAAATTATATCGATTAACGACGGTGTGTGGTTCCAATAACGTAATAATGAAATTTTTAAAGCTATTTTGGGAAGAAAGTCAATATTTTAATGATTTTTTATCTGTGCCAAATTAAAATTGTTGCGCCAGTATATTAAAATTTGATAACTGCTGAAGTATATTGTAGCTAAGAAAAATTTCTTATCGGACATGTGTCCAGTGACACCCTCCCCCCTTGACTGGAAAATTTATAGTACAAGGCCCACTGGAGTGTGCAAAAATAGTGTCACATCTTCATGGTCAAGCTATCGAAACTTCGGAAAATTTATTGGTCAATATGTCCAGTGACCCCCTTACGAAAAAAAAGAGACTATAGGCAGAAGCCAATTAGGCTTTACACATGAAGTACGTAACATGTGCCTGGGGGAACTACACGATATTCTCTGAGCTCCTAGGAAAGAACCTCCCCTTACGCGGAGGGAAATAGTTCAGTAACGCGGCTCCTTCGGATCCATTCGATCCTTCCGTCTAAAGAACCGATTTACCTCGTACCTAAATTCGAGAACTACTATAGAGACTGAGTAGGGTGTCTAAAATATTCTTTAGATAAAACTATTCACAATATCAAAGATTATTTGGGAGTAAGGCGTTAAAATGTTATCAATCTGTGTAGCTTTTGCTTGGACTATTTAAGACGCCGTGCATCTGTTTTTTAACGAGGTATTTTTCTGTTCTCGCCGTTACGGCAAGCCCGGCCGCCGGCGGCTCGAGATGCGCCGCTCGGACTCAGCCGCTGATATCTAGCCAAGGCTTAGGGTAGTTTTCGACTTTTCGTGTCTAATTTTATTCACAGAGCTATTTTTCTGTTGAAATTTAATGAAAATCTTATAATATTTAGTTGAAGACCTAGTAAATGTCTCAAAAAATTTCGAAACTTGAGCTTTAAAACGTTAAATATTTTATAACGACTACGAACGATACCGCAAACTCGCCTTCCCGGGCTTCCCGGTTATGGCGACGGCGAGGTAGAGTCGAGGTCCCATGCAAGAAAATAGTAATATCCGTCGCCTATTGGTCTGACATTAAAGAGGTTATCTATGGTTAGGGGGCTCATGATTGGTTAAAAGCTTTTTTGTTCGTCTGCTTAGATTTTACTTCGGGAATATCATGAAATCAATGGCCAAAGCTATGGAAAAGTGGGACTTACGTACTTTATGTGTGAAGCATAATCCGCTTTTGCTATAGGACATTTTAAAATTTTATTGGACAATGTCCAGCGTCCAGTGCTTATTTCCGGCCCTGCTCCAGATTCAAACTTTCCTCCTTCAATTCATTAGAATGTCTTTTGCATGGCTTTCAATTACCATAGAAAACCTCAACACTGACAATCGTCACAATCATAGATCGTTAGTTCGATGCTCAGTTTTCATTTGGCCTAGAACCCTTTGCGTTTAATCTCGACCTTTAATAACTTTACCATGAAATAGAAAAAGGCTTATCTCAAGAAAAATAAAAATAAAAATGTATTTGAAAACATGTGGAAACTTAATTGCCTCTTTAAAGCCTCTTTAAACGTCCTTAGGGATTATTGCGTTGCCATTTTCCTTACGTATCAAGGCGGATTTTGTGGGAAGAGCTAGAATATCATTATGGATGTCGAATTCCACCTCGTGAATATCCTATCTTGCTGTACGTTGCACCTCGTGTTGCTATCAACCAATCAAATAACAGTTAGAAAGACGTTAAAATTACAAGACGCGACGTATAGTACTCAAGTCCGGCCCACTAACCCTCATAGAAATTGAAACGGGCTAGATATGTGTACACAATGATTCCAATTAGCTGTATGTATTCCTAATTCCACTCAAAAACGCTTACAAAATCACTACATAAAGTTATGAAAGAACTTCGGCTCCACAATATCTACATTGTAACGTTCGAAACGGTGATTTTTGTAACTACCGTCTGAAATGATTTGCCCTTATCTGACCCGGCTAGACTGGGGTGTTTTTTTTTACAAAGTTGTTGCACCACGCACGACTTTCCCGGATCAAAGGTGAAAATAACCTTTATTTCTCATCTAATAATCAGTATTATCAATTTTAGGGATGGAACGACGTTGGTTTCCATGGAGTGATGGATATTCCAACTCCCAATCTGGACGCCTTGGCTGCCGACGGCGTGCAACTGAACAATTACTACGTCAGTCCTACCTGCACCCCTTCCAGAGCTGCAGCCATGACTGGATACTATCCCATTCATACAGGTAATTTTTCATAAAATATTACGTGTGAGAGAGAAATTTGTAAGGTGGGACTGAAAAACTCAATAACCGGAACATACTTTCGGCCCGACAAACGTCGCCTTGTCAATCCGCGTACCCTAATTACTCAAATGGATTTAGGCTAAACGTATCGAGGTTTTTTACAACGTTAATTAGTACTCGGTAATTAATTAATGTAATTTTTTACAGTTTATGTAGTTCAACGTTTTTAAATTTGCTCATGAATATTGAACCGCGATCATAATCTCCGAGAATTTCGTGAAAGGCCGTTAATAACTTTAATTTATTATTGTTTGATATCGACGTTTTTAATCAATTTTTCATTAATAATCAACAAGTTATGGAAAGACACTTAAATAAGCCTTTTAAATCGTTCAAAATATTGCAATGCAGTTGCTCACGAAACTCTCAGAGTTTACAGGGTGTTTCTGATAAGTGTGGCATAATTTAAGGGACATGTTCTTTGGGTATACACGATTTTGAGTCGAAAATGTACAACTATGACATTTTGCCGTCCAGGCCACTGTTTTCAAGTTAAGATTAGAGCATGATTAGAGTATTTTACGGACGACCCCATAAATTTAATTAAGAAATTGAAAGACAATGATTTCGAATTTAATTAGGGGTTACCCTTAAAACACTCAAATAATAAATCGAAAAACAGCGGCCCGGACGACAAAATGTCATAGAAGTATTGAACACTGAATTAAAATTCATATTCTTCAAAGAAAGGTGATGGTGAAAATTTCAATGGACTCTTTTTTTTCTTAATATTAAAAGTTCCAATTGATATGCAAGAAAAAAAATCTTTTTTTTTTATCACCTGTCAGAAGTAAAATTATACTTCAATTATATTCCAATACTGAACTGGGAATTAAATAAATTCACGTTTTCAACGTGGTATGATAAGGTATAATTTGGGCTGATCGAAAAAGTAAAAAGTTATTTGATCTTTTTTTCTACTCAAAAACAAGAAATACTAGATTATATCGAACTTTTTTTTTATACGTCTCTCAAATTAAGTAACATGGTACCGATATTAAGCGTTACTACCCTTAAATTCGGTTATTTAACGTCGATTAAATTATTTTATTACACTTTTTACTCCTACCGAAAAAAAAATAATTGGAATTTATCACATTTTCGAGTAATTTTCTTTCCCAAAATTGGCCCTAATATCAAATAATTCCAACTTTTAAAATGGTTTTAATAACGGAAATTTTTTCATATATATTGATGATAATTACCGTGATTTTAACACTAACTTCATTGCTAAATTACCTATACCTACTCTAATATATTTAAAAAATCTAATTAACCCTTTTCTGTAATTTGCAATAATACTTTTTCATGAGTCGGGATAAAATAGAGTGGTTTTTCTTAAGACGAAACATTAATGGGTATGTGGACTACAAAGGCGTTAGATATGTAGTTCAAACAAAAGGGCTTTAGTGGATTGGTAACTTGGAAGACATATCTAACGTCTTTGTTGCCCACATAACTGCGCCGCCATTGGTTTAGTGGCGTCTGCAAAATCGAACCTCTTAGCCTATGGGCCTGTTCAACCAATCTCGTAGGAGTTAGTGGTTCGCTTTAGCAGACGCCACTAAAGCAATGGCGGATGGCGTAGTAGTCCTCGTTTTTAAGACTAATTAAATGCAGGGATAGGTTTAATTTTAGAAGTAGGAATGGAAAACGGTTAGTATTTAGTTCAATCCGACTCATAGCCCAGTATAGAACACCTCACTCCAACACGTAACGAAAACTTTAAATTATCTTATTGGCTCACTTAAACTACGTTTTGATGACGTTGCTGACGGGGACTTAGAAAAATACGCAATCATTTCTTACCTCTGTCGCTATGACCCGCCTCTTCTTTCATACCCCTTCGTCCCGTGGAAGGGGGTCCGGGACTTGGACGCGCGCCCACATTACTCTGTTCTCCATTCCTACTTCTAAAATTATATCTATCCCTGTTAAATGCAGGGCGCCAACTCTTGCAGAGAAATTTTTAATAGGAAAAATAGGATTCGCCAGGCGAAATTATAGGATTTCATAGGACCAGATTCATGAAATTATAGGATAATATAGGACTCTTAAATGACTAGTATCTAACCAGAACCGACCAATTTTAATGAAATACTGCTTAATTTTTCAATTAAAATAGTATGCAATGCCTTTGCACTGCTAAAAAAAATATCACCAACTATATCACTTACAGGGCTCCCACCAAAACCTCAAAAATAAATAGGGGAAAAAGGGACTTTTCACGATAAAAATAGGGTAAAATAGGGACCTAAATTTTAAAAGTAGGAACCTAAATTTTAAAAGTAGGAACCAAAAAGGGACCACTGGTAAAACAAAATGATATCTATTCTGTGAAAATATCACAAACAGACAGTTAGGAACCTATTACTCTTTTCTATTTTTTCGACAAAATAGGATATTATTTCTGACTTTCTTTTGTTTATATTCTTATTCTAAGGGAGCGGTAGGTAAGACTTGATACTGGCTCTAATGTATAAAGAAGGTTTTCTGATTAGAAGTAACTATTTTCGTATCATGTTTACTGTTTTTTAAAAAATCCACTGAACTAGAATTTGGGCCTTTACGGGGTTCGTAATTTTTGGAATGAAATTCCCTGAGTTTTCCAGGTTTTCGCTGACTAAGTTCCACAATTTTCCCTGACCATTTGCAATAACGTACAAGGCGAACATATATGAAAACCAGTCTAAATTCAGTCGAATAATTTTTTCACGAGTTGTTATTGTTATAAAAATTAGCCAATTAATTTGTTTAAATTTAACATTAAGTAAATCATAAATAACCGGAGCGAGCGAAGCGAGCTCCGCAAATTTGGGGCTCTGCTAAAATCTCAGACAAGACATTTTCTGAGGTTTTTCTTAAGGGATTATAATTAATTACTTCAAAATTCTCAAAATATAGGACTTTATAGGACAATTTGTGAAAATATAGGATAAAATAGGACACTTTCCAAAATATAGGATTTTATAGGAATTATAGGACCAGTTGGCGCCCTGTAAATGCTAATGATAAGAGATTTATTTTTAATATTTTATATTCTTTTACATTTAAAAAAAGGCCGTTCTTATAAGGTATAATCTTATATTACCTACACTTTTCCTTTAAAGTTTCACTCCATTTAAAATTGAGAAACAGATTTCACTATCACTTTAAATTATGTTTAACCCCAAAAGGTGGCCAAGGTATATATTTTTGATTTTGACCTGTATAGAAACCTGTGTCATAAGTCATTAGTAGCGGATTATAATACGCAATTAAAAACTAGCCTCTTACAAGCATTAATTATTACTCCCGTATTTTGGCTTCAAAACCTCGGAAAAAGCCTTTCCACGTTAAAAGCTAACCAGACTAGTTTGATTAAAAAGAATGGGAGCCTAACCTTAGAGCTCTAATGACTATTTAAAAACCTCTTAATAGTCCTGGTCCATATTGAAGTAACGCCGCCGATACGGCGGTCGCTCATTTTCGGCGGCGAAACCTAGCGCCATTTTCGGAGGTGCAATGCTGCCAGACACATTTCCCTAGTATTTTTGGACTGATTGTCGTCGGCTGCTATTCATTCCGTATTTGGACACAGAACATCCCTAAAGGTTAATTTTTGTTCACGGAAACTTTAATTGGCTTAATTTCAATACTATTTAATTAAATTGGAAACCTCAATTTCTAAATGTGGAACAAAATATAGTAAAAAATTAAAGAATAAGGCTAGGACGCTGCCATTTTATAATTGTGCCCTGCAGTTCTCTCAATTATGAAGCAGACGATAATCAGTTACCAAAACCACGGCCCACCCGTTCACGGACGTGATCGAGTTAGCTATGCGAATAAAAATCCCTCTCTCCGTAAATGGCGGTCGATCACGTGATTTTATTTTTCCCGCGGAAAACGCCGCGAGATTCTTGAGAACTATGCGGCGCTCAAATGGACCAATACTATAATATATTTCCTAGCCAGCTATACGGTTATTAAATTTCATTATCTTGTTTTCTAACGGTTAATTAAGGTGCAATTTAGTCAGCGTTTCTTTTTTAACTATCTCCTCAATTGTTTGGAAATATTTTGGGAGATTAAATTATGTTTTCCTTTTCAAAGCGGATTTGCCTCGCCTTGAAACGAAGGAGAGTTCTTAGTCCTAACTCTTTCTGTTTCATTATTTCGTTCTTGAATTTAAGAGATCTCTATGAAAGAGAAGATATTACCGAAGAGCCGGTATATTATGACCCCAAAATAATATTGTAAATACAGGGTGTTTCTGATGATTAAGTCTGCCCATAAGTTCTTAAGATATGTTCCACAAGTTTGTCACTGGTTACTGAGAGCTTGTCATGAAGTCACGAAGGTCATAGATTCTCGTAAAGCGACGCCTGGTGAGGCACTGTCAAAGGCTTAATACAGACTTAATAGGAAGATGAACTGCAAAACCGAGTGTAGTCAATTCTAGCATGTCGTTCTCGAACTAGCTCGAGCTGTAAGCCTCTACCATTACGAAGTATTGGTAGTGTCATACTTATGGAACATTTATTATAAACTTATGGTCTGATATACACTAAAGGGTGTGTTCTTATACTTCTTAAGTTGAAACTGAATGGAAACAGTCGAAGAACATGGGGTCTACAACATTTAGTCACGGAGATATGTGCTCCTAAATCACATGTTGTGAAAGACATTGGTCTTCAATAATCTAAGAGCGCTGTTAAAGTAAAGCTAATCACTCCACATGTGTAATTACTATTTCCTTAGGGACCAATCAATATTTTTGAGCCCATATCTCCGTAACTAAATGTTGTAGATCGTGTGTTCTTCGACAATTTCCACTCAGTTTTATCCCAAGAACATGCCACTCTAATTTAAGGTAGGCTTATCAGAAACACCCTGTATACTAGGCTACACTTGTCGAGGATGCAACGCTTCATAAAGTAAACACTTGCACTGAGGAGTTGAATGGCACACTACTTTTATTGGGTTAATAATTAAAGAAAGACGTTTGTGATGAAATAAACGACTTAATGGCGACGGTGAAGCTCCGCATGTTTTTTTTAAACTTTCTTGTGAGGTGAAAACGTTTCAAGAACTGAGAGTTATCCTTTTTAAATTAAATAAGTTCTACTTTGTAATTTAATTAACGATTTATAGCGTACCTTAATTTACGTTGGTAATATAACCAGTCATTTTTGTCATTGGCTGAAGTATTTAGGCGCTCAGAACCTATGGGAGCATACATCTATATTACTGTACTTAACTACCATAAATTTCCTTCAATATTTTTTAGCCTTTCCAAAATTCGAATTAGGTAATATATATTTTTTTTTAAATTACGATAATTTGATATCACTTGCCTTCTACCAGACTTTTCTCCCCCCCCCCCAACACTTATGTAACATTCCAATCGGCTTTGGATTACTATCTCTAAAATTTGAAACAAACTGGTTGTAAAAGTAGTGAAACTGACATCATTAACCATACCACATTCACTTTTACAATTAAAGATTTTCGGTTAAAACAACCCGAGTCTGATAATTAGTTATTGTACATAACTTTCTACTAAACAAATTTTGTTTATTAAATTACAACTTTAGCATTATTCTCAAAAGTAATTAATTATAAAGCCCAATTAGTTCTAGTACTAAGTAAATAAGTGAATGGGGGGCAGCACAGACTGATAACAAACACGGTGAAACGCACATTATACTTTGTCCTAAAATTTAAAATCGAAAATGATATTTTTCTGGAAATAATTTATAATCACGTTCGATGACTCTAAAGTGTCCCAATTTTGACTTCATAAAATAAAAAATATGCAAATAACAAAATTTAAAACCCGATGGATTACTTAATTACATAATGACCATCTTTATAAGATGTTGTTGACGTCCTTCAACTCTAGAGTTTGAATTCACTAAACAAAATAAAGAAAATACGTCGTTTACGTAAACCACAATTAAACAGATGCAACTTTAAACAAAATAAACATTCAAATCCATAAACCAGTCAATCGAAAATCGTTTCAAAATGTCAATAAGACTCGATAATTAGGTCAATTTTTATAATACTAAATTATAAAACCATTGTTAAAACTTTTTGTCGCAAAGTTTACTTTAAATTGTCGTAAAACTTTCGCCTGAATTTTTGGAATATATTACTAGAGTCACGCTATGTTCCCATCCGGGTCTCCCGGTCTCAAGTTCCACCATTAAAATTATAAAACAGCGTCTCGTGTGTCCCATTAAAACACATTGTAATGACCACCATTATGTTATATAATTCTCGCGCTTGACCTTTGCGAAATTCCAGGCGAGAAATTTAGAGAAATAGTTTTATAAACTACCCAATTTATCTTCGGTTTATGAAGAAATTCTAGGAGAGCGGTAGCTCTCTTAGATAAGACTTCATACTGACTTTAATGTATAAGGATGGTTTTTTGATTGGATATAACTTTTTTTGTTTTGTATTAACTGTTTTGAAAAAATTCCACAGAACTACAATTCGGACCCTCAATATGTGGTTAAAATTTCAAAAAGATTCATTTAATAGTTTATTTTATAAAAAATAAAGTTGCTAAGGGTGGTTTTCATTTCCATAAAACTTTTACGATATTTTGATGAAAAACATAAAATTTTCCCATAGAAATAACATGGGAAAATATTTTACAAATAACCATTTTGTGGCAGCCGTAATGCAATAACTATTCGGTTGTTTGACTTGAAAACGGTTTTAAACGAAAGCCTGGTATTTAGATTTTGTGCTTTCCATTTTTCATTAATTAGATTTAAGTTAAAGTGTGTTTAATTTCACATTTTCCAAACCATTCCAATCTGCGATATTTAAGCATGGATAAGAGTCAGTTTATGATGTTAGCACGGTTAAGGCTATTTGGTCCAATTTTTCGTAGTGGTAAAAAACAAGAGAACCTAAGCTTGTGTTAGCTAACAAGTTAAGTTGGAAAAGGACCCCACACATATATATTAAGTTACCAACTGCCTTAGAGACAGTAACAACAAAGGTGATTTAACAAGATAACCTACGACTGGTAATTAAGCTAGATTACCTACGACTGGAAATTAAGCTAGATTACCGACGACAGGTAATTAAGCTAGATTACCTACGACTGGTAATTAAGCTAGATCAGCGACGACTGGTAATTAAGCTAGATTAGCGACGACTCGTAATTAAGCTAGATTAGCGACGACTGGTAATTTAGCTAGATTACCGACGACTGGTAATTAAGCTAGATTACCGACGACTGGTAATTAAGCTAGATTACCGACGACTGGTAATTAAGCTAGATTACCTACGACTGGTAATTAAGCTAGATTGGCGACGACTGGTAATTAAGCTAGATTACCGACGACTGGTAATTAAGCTAGATTACCGACGACTGGTAATTAAGCTAGATTAGCGACGACGGGTAATTTTGCTAGATTACCGACGACTGGTAATTAAGCTAGATTACCGACGACTGGTAATTTAGCTAGATTACCGACGACTGGTAATTAAGCTAGATTAGCGACGACTGGTAATTAAGCTAGATTACCGACGACTGGTAATTTAGCTAGATTACCGACGACTGGTAATTTAGCTAGATTACCGACGACTGGTAAATTAGCTAGATTACTGACGACTGATAATTAAGCTAGATTACCGACGACTGGTAATTAAGCTAGATTGCCGACGGCTGGTAATTAAGCTATATTAAAGACGGCTGGTAATTAAGCTAGATTACCGACGACTGGTAATTTAGCTAGATTACCGACGACTGGTAATTAAGCTAGATTACCGACGGCTGGTTATTAAGCTAGATTACCGACGGCTGGTTATTAAGCTATATTACCGACGGCTGGTAATTAAGCTATATTAAAGACGGCTGGTAATTAAGCTATATTAAAGACGGCTGGTAATTAAGCTAGATTACCGACGACTGGTAATTAAGCTAGATAACCGACGACTGGTAATTAAGCTAGATTACCGACGACTGGTAATTAAGCTAGATTACCGACGACTGGTAATTAAGCTAGATTACCGACGACTGATAATTAAGCTATATTAAAGACGGCTGGTAATTAAGCTAGATTACCGACGACTGGTAATTAAGCTAGATTACCGACGACTGGTAATTAAGCTAGATTACCGACGACTGGTAATTAAGCTATATTAAAGACGGCTGGTTATTAAGCTAGATTACCGACGGCTGGTAATTAAGCTAGATTACCGACGGCTAGTAATTAAGCTAGATTACCGACGGCTGGTAATTAAGCTAGATTACCGACGGCTGGTAATTAAGCTAGATTACCGACGACTGGTAATTAAGCCTGATTACCGACGACTGGTAATTGAACTTGATAAGTATATGACATGTGTTGGTGCTCAGGTATACGGAATCTTTTTGTGGTATAACAATGTACAGCTTCCTCTGTATTTGCATGTGAAAATGACGGGAAAGCAATTTGAGTTTGACCGGACGTTCATTGTCAAGTCAAGCAGTCAGGAATGACAGTTTTATAATAGATTGTTGGTTAGTTCAAACGAGTTAACTAATATATGCACAATGCCCTAATACTTTTACTCTCCTAAGGTTTCTGAACAATTTGAATTAATATGAAGACTGAAGTGACAGATATTAATAAAAACTGTCATTGTAGACAAAGACGGGAAAGTGTAAAAGATAAGTGTAGAAAATGAATTGCCTGAAGTAACAGATATTAAAATTTTCACTTTTGAAGACATGATCATAAAACATCGATTATTTGAAAAAATTCTTATCTTACTTTTTTCACTAAATTTTCATTAAACTCAAAATATTTTTCTACATTATTTACACAAGTATTTTTCTCTATATAGTAGTCCAGAAAAAATGGTATCTTCAAGTTTTTGAGGTATACTGGCATGATACTAGGTTTTAGTTCAAATACTCCAATTTTTATATTTTATAATTGGAAATATTGCCAAGCAAAAAATTACAAAGGCCGTTTGACTGTGATGTAGTTATGAATGTTCAAAAGATATTTTGGGAGCTATACATCACGTTAAATTTGATATTTTTAAAACTTTCAAATTAACGACTACGATTTTTTAAGATTTCACACAGTTTTTTGTTCAACCATTTTCTGACTATTTAATTCTCCTTAAGGGACCGAATACTCAAAACTAATTGTAAATTTTTGATATAAAATAAAATGTTCACGCGTACTACTTTTAAAATGAACCTCATGTTTCAAGACAAAATATTTTGACTAATTTTGGTAAAAAAACTAAGATAAGAATTTTTTCAAATAATCGATGTTTTATGATCATGTCTTCAAAAGTGAAAATTTTAATATCTGTTACTTCAGGCAATTCATTTTCTACACTTATCTTTTACACTTTCCCGTCTTTGTCTACAATGACAGTTTTTATTAATTATTGAATGTTCTCATGAATATTGTATTTAAGAATAAAGAGGTTGATCATGCGTAGCGTTTCATTGTTTAAATAAATCTTTCGGTAATCAAAGGGGAGAGTTTAATTTTCGATGAAAAATTAAAATAGCTTTTGAAACTTAATTAACAAAATAATTTTAGGGACATTTAATCGAACCAAACCTTCTCCTTGTGTTCTTATATCAGTTTGCTAAAATTAGGTAATGAATTGTAACTGTGCGTAAAGAACAACCAAATATATACATGGGTCATCTGTAAAATACTCAAATCATAACTAAAAAACAATGGCCCGGAAGGCAAAATGTCATAGAAATTACATTTTCGACTCAAAATCGACCAAAGAACATCCCCCTTAATTTATGCCAGACTTATCAGAATAACCCTGTATTTGAAGGACCTTATTGATTAATGAGAAATGTTCAATATTCATGAATGAAATGATAATAACAATAATATCCCAAAGCACTTAATTCGTTTTTAACGTTTTTCATTTTATAAATTGTGGTCTTTTAAAATAATTACATTTTATTTCCTTTATATTCTTTGCATTTCGTAATTTAACTGATTATTTCATTGTGTATTTTTTTTCTTTATTCAGGTTTGCAACACATTGTTATTCAACGAGCAGGACCGTACGGTTTACCACTCAATTTTACCATCATGCCACAATGGCTCAATAAATTGGGTTACACCTCCAAACTCGTGGGCAAAGTAAAGTCCCATTTTGATTATGTTTTTTTATATATATATATAAATATACTTTAAATTGTAGACCACGCATTTTATTTACAAGTCGTGAATAGTTTGGAAGTCACGTGTCATGACAATATAATTTAATATACCTAGAAAGGGGGCGCCAAGTTTAGTTAATGTTTAAAACACTGACTGAATGATTGATTTATCTCCAGAACAACTGGATCTATGGTTTGAAATCTTGTAGTGAAGTTGATTTTAAGTTGATGCTCACTGAGATAATTACACGTCCATCTTGGAAAATGGTGGATAGATGAGTTACTAAAAATTCCTGACGATACTGAATAGACACTTTTAAGTAGTCGGGGGTAAAACGGAGTCTGGTATTTGACCACCTTGCCTTCCTAAGACGAAACGCAAGTTATATCATTGCGAACCAAATTTGGTGGACTGAAAAGTTTGAAGCCCTATCTAAGGTCTTTGGATCCATATACCGGATGTTCCGTCTTTACCCTATTATTCAAGCAGACGCTATTAGGCTCCTTTTTGAATAAAGACTATTAATATTTCCATAGGTTTATAAGTTATGTTCCATAAGTATGACACTACCTATACTTCGTAATGTTAGAGAGAGACTTACTGAGAGCTAGTTCGAGAACGACAAGCGAGAATTGACTACACTAGGTTTTGCAGTCCATCTTCCTATTTAGTCTGTACTAAGCCTTTGACGTTTCACAACGTCACTTCATGACAAGCTCTCAGTAACCAGCGATAAACTTATGGAACATATCTTAAGTACTTATGGTATTTCCCAAGGAAACATTTAGGTTGTTACCTAAATGTTTCTGACATCAATATTGGTTGATTGACAATATTATGACAGAGCAAATTGATAAAATTATGAATATTTGAGGTTAATTTCTTGAGAAATTAGCGAATATTTTGCTGGACAAACTTATATCCTACATTATATACGTTAATCTAATCGTCCTTCAAACGGGATAAAATTGATTTCACCAAAACAATGTTACACCGCAACTTTAAAGAAAATATTTTCTAATTATACTAATTATAGCTTAATTCCCTTAATTATTAAAACACTCAGACCATTCAACCATGAAATTGATAAATTACATATTCTAATGTTATTAATAATTACTTTAAACGTACGCAAAAATTTCAACATTTTAATTTCGGATTATGCTAATACGCTTTGGGCATACACGAGTTGAGTTGTAGTGTGTGGTTTAGCCTTTTGAGGCCATCGGCTTATATAATCTAATGATTTCTACCCTCCTTTATGTGATATGATCGCGGAAACCTGATGGGGAGCTAAGGAAACCATTCAATTATAAGAAGCTGTTGGCCTCAAATAGATAAACAATTTTAAATAAATATTTGAAGAACAAAAACAGGAGGCGTTTACACCATAATTAGCCCAAAAATTCAATGAATTCGCATTTTTAAAATTGGGTGGTGCAATATTCGTGATTTTAATTTTTGGGAAATGCCGGGTGAGGCGTATGTATTGGTATGACCGTGTTGTATAGCACCTATTAGTACCCCAAGGCCAACTGACACTTTATAGTACAACCGTTACCATTTAAATCGAGGCTAATTTTGATTTTTGCGTGTCTGATTCGAGGGGAAAGTCATTCATAAAAATCATAAGCAAATATGACAGCGTCTCGGCCTTGGCTAAAACACCAGACAAATTAAGTACTTGCACCTTCATTGCTTGAATTGGACACTTAGAAAAACTGTATTCGATATTCTTTAAGTGCTTCAGGCCTAACTGAACGTATCTTCTTTTTTGGACCAAATAACACAATGTTTTTGGAAATTGAAAGTTGAGATAAGAGGGAATCTTTCTTTAATGGATTTTAAGTTGGTACCAGAATTGAAGATAAGTCAGGACAGTAGATGTCTCAACAACTTTGGGATTAGACTCTAGCGAAATCGCTTCGCTTGGCTACTGAAATGTTTATAGATACAAAGTGTTTCCGATAAGTCTACCATAAATGAAAGGATGTGATCTCTTGGTCCAACTGAGTGGAAATTGTCATAGAACATGGGGTGAACATTTATTAGTTAGGGAGACATGGGCTCCCACATGTTGGGACCCCAAATGAAGTAGTAATTAGCATTACTTTATCAACGTACGCACACTTCTACCCATTTAATTGTACACATTTGCTAGATAAATGTTTAGTAATGTTGTTAATTTGAAGACTATAGACTAGTGGAGGTAGAGAGGGGCGTAGACTGTGTATCCCTCCATCTGGGCGCGTTCTTGTAAGAGGGTATACTGTGCGCTCCCAGTAGGGGGATGACACTGAGCTAAGAGATAGAAGGGTATGACGTTTGCGTACGTAGTCTTGCCATTACTCTATTGAAGGCTGATATGTCTTACTCCACATGCATGACTTTTCCTCGTTTTAGAGGTCAATCCATGTTTGGGCCCCCATATCTCCGAATCTAAAGGTTGTTACTCCATGTATACTCACAGTTTGAACTTTGAAGCTAAGAACACATACTTTAATTTATGGCAGACTTATCAGAAACACCCTGTATATATGGAAGTAAATAACAACAAAGAAATCTACTCAATTCGATTCAAATAATTCAGAGGGACTTCAAAAGCAAAGATAGAAGAAACGAGCACACTGTTGTCGTAGATCAAATCTGAAACACGTTTAAAGAAGATCGATAAAAGTATCAACAAACTAAACGACTTAGTTGGCGCTCAAATATAAGAAATAGTAAACAGTCAAAACATTTAGGGCACTTATGACATCAGGAGGTTTTAGTAACCGTTTTATAAGGTTAAAAAGCTTGCTCAGTGAACATTTAATTCTGAAAATCAACTTCTCCAGTCTACATTTGAAACCATTTCAGCATAGAGTAATGTTTTAGGAAACCAATCTTCAAATCAATGTCTTCTAAGATCTTTAATTATCACTCCCAGAAAGTTACTGCATGAAAACGTCAATGGAAAACGATAACAGTGATCAGACGGGCAATCAGGGCCTTAAGGATAATGTTTATATGTATAAATTTCCGATTCATATCTTCAAAAGCTCTCACACACCCTTTACTAGTAGTGTCGTAGTGTTTTATCCCTCTGTCTGACTGGTTTAATATTTGTATTGTTTAGTGGCATTTAGGCTACCATCAAACGAGATACACCCCGACCCGTCGAGGTTTCGACTCTCACTTTGGTTTCTGGGGTGGAAATTCCGATTTCTTCGCGCACACTGGCACCGAAATTTACAACCGAAGTTCATTTAGCAACATACCCAGAGAAGTTCAAGGAGATCGGTAATGAAAAACTCCATTAATATATAATTGAAAAAGGACAACTCCCAGAAAAAAAATAAGAAAAAACAATTAAGTGGTAGAGTGTAAGTGTAGCAAAGATTTTATGTTATAACTAGCTGTTACCCGCGGCGTCGCTCGCGTGTAATAAGAACTACCATCAAAATGATACAAAGAATGTGTAGATTTTACTGATGACTAATATTTTTGTAGCATCCTAGGAGCGAAGGCACTCGGCGTTGCCCGTCAGCCCGTCGGGACATTTTTTATTATTGCTTTCACGCGGACATTATCCCATAAAGAAGGGTTTTTTAGTTTTTGGCCGCCATTTAAAAAGATGGCAACAAATCGAACCCAAAAGAGCATTTAGTCTGTCTATAGGTTAAAGGAAACCCGTGTACTAAATATCTGTGAAATCGGTTGAAACGCGCGGACTTTGTTGCATAGAGAAGAGTTTTTACATTTCTGGGCGCCATTTTTTAAGATGGCGGCGGATAGCAAAAATCTTTCTTAGTACGCGCCTACTTCTTATGAGTAACGTTCCTGCAAATTTTCAGCCTTCTAGGGCAAGCGGTTTGGGCTGGGCGTTGATTATCTGTCAGTCTGTCAGTCAGTCAGTCAGGACTTTGATTTATATAGATATAGATTTCGACTGCACTTGTCAAAGTAGAAGCAAACAACCTTTTAAGTGGGCTTGAGATAATACATTAAGTTAATAATTTATTTAGCTTGTCGAGAAGAATTATTTCAAGGTCAATCTAGCTTATTTTATTTTTGTTAGTTTTTCAATACGATATTAGGTAGATTCAATTATTTAAAATTTTTATTTTCTACTCATGAAATTTTGGCCATAAATATCTTTATCAACTATAGTATATAACTAATTAACTAAATATATTTTATTAATGAGTTTAAAATTAATTAACTAAATATATTTAATTAATGAGCATAAAATTAATTAACTAAATATATTTAATTAATGATCATAAATTAATTAACTAAATATATTTAATTAATGAGCATATATTAATTAACTAAACATATTTAATTAATGAGCATATAATTCATTAACTAAATATATTTAATTAATGAGCATATAATTCATTAAATAAATATATTTAATTAATGAGCATATAATTCATTAACTAAATATATTTAATTAATGAGCATATAATTAATTAACTAAATATATTTAATAAATGAGCATATAATTAATTATCTAAATATATTTAATAAATGAGCATATAATTAATTATCTAAATATATTTAATAAATGAGCATATAATTAATTATCTAAATATATTTAATAAATGAGCATATAATTAATTATCTAAATATATTTAATAAATGAGCATATAATTAATTATCTAAATATATTTAATTAATGAGCATATAATTGATTAACTATATATATATATAATTAATGAGTATATTATTAATTATCTAAATATATTTAATTAATGAGTATATTATTGATTAACTATATATATTTAATTAATGAGCATATTATTAATTAACTAAATATATTTAATTAATGAGTATATTATTAATTAACTAAGTATATTTAATTACGAGTATATTATTAATTAATAAGTATATTATTAATTAATGAGTATATTATTAATTAATGAGTATATTATTAATTAATGAGTATATTATTAATTAATGAGTATATTATTAATTAATGAGTATATTATTAATTAATGAGTATATTATTAATTAATGAGTATATTATTAATTAATGAGTATATTATTAATTAATGAGTATATTATTAATTAATGAGTATATTATTAATTAATGAGTATATTATTAATTAATGAGTATATTATTAATTAATGAGTATATTATTAATTAACTAAGTATATTTAATTAATGAGTATATTATTAATTAACTAAGTATATTTAATTAATGAGTATATTATTAATTAACTAAGTATATTTAATTAATGAGTATAGAATGACTTGGCTAAATATAATTAATGAGTATAGAATGACTTGGCTAAATATAATTAATGTGTATAAAATGATTTAGCTAAACATAGTTAATTAATGAGTATGAAGTTATTTAGCTAAATATATTTAGTTAAGGATTTAAATAATTTAAAGTATTTTTTGGAGGTGTGTCCTTTATCAAATAGATCCTATCGTTAAATCCCTGTATTTTCACGCTAAATCTTTTTTACTTTTTTTCACGCTGTTTTTAGCTTTGTTTACAGCGGATACGATTTCCGGCGGAACGACGATTTAGTTCCGGAATTACAGGGAAATTACATAACCGATTTGTACACCAACGAAGCTCTCGATATCATTGAAAAACACAACAAGGAGAAAGTAGGTTCACCTCTTGTAAATTTCAGGATAAAACTATACCAAAAGCGAAGGAAAAATGCTTCATTTTCAAACCAAATAAACCCACACTTTGCCTTTGGTACACTCATTACTCGATACGCTAACAAGATAAACGTTATTTCCTTATCGTTACCTCCGGTCGCTTGCATGCTAATCTGACCGGGTAATCGCCCTTCGTTTACTCAGGCGGTTGAAAAAAATATAAAACAAAAAGGAGACTAATCTCATTTCTTTTGTTATATTATCCTTAAATATGTTAAATTTCAATTTTTTTCTCCTTTCTTTCCTCATCACCTCGTTTAGCCCTTGTTCATGTTCTTGTCCCACCACGCTCCTCATCGTGGAAATCTCTTACTTCCGGTTAGATCACCGCCCGAATACGCCGACAGATTTTGGTACATTAGAAATTCCACCCGAAGAAATTTCGCAGGTATATATTTAAAAATAACTAAAAACATTATCGGAAGTAGATAAACTCGAGGTTTTAAGAAATAATATACGATCTAAGTGGTTAAGAATGCTCCAATTTTCTTCATTAAACACCCAATTCGTAACTGTCACCTGACCAAGAAGGGAACATTATATTTCCTGTAAGGTGAACCGTGGCCATCTTATTAGGTGTATTAGCTTGCAATTTTATTTTAGTGCAAGTACACCCATAAATTTGTTTATAGAAATGCGGTAAACGTGACCCGGTTAAAGACATTACAACAACCTTGTGTCTATTTATAAACCTGACTCTGAGTGACGACACAGTTTATTGATGCATGTTCTGACATAACAATAGACAGTGTGCGAACAAGCGTTGCCAATCATTTGTCTATGAGCAATTCAACCGCTATCTACAACAGATTGAAAATATTGTAGTTCTGTTCGATTCAGATCATTCAATTCCAAACCTGAGATGCTCTAAACAAATTACTGGCAACCACGAAGCGCAGTTAAAGTTAAGAAACGGGGGAACAAATTTCTCTTGCCCATTTTAGCGCAGACTGTCTGTGGAATAAAGTACCTAAGGTACAACGTCACGAACATTACAAGACCTCATAATGAAAGGTTAACCCTTAATGGCACCAAACAATTACATTGCAAAAAAAGAGACTTAATTGGCGACTCTATTAGCAAAATCATTCAACGATCCCACACTTGCAAAACGTTTCAAACAACGGCTTGAAAGTATCTAAATTTAGACAGGGTTTTTGTATTTCCGAGTTAATCTACTTTACAAAGAATACTACCATTTTATATTACGACATTTCCTAATCTACGCCTTATGTTACAACCCGGGCTAGACCATAAAATAACCCGTCATTTAAAAAACAATTTACATTTTCTTATACGTAACTGTAATTACGATACCGTAATACCATGCTAATAATGGTTATAATACAAAAACAAAACTAGGTTACTATAGGAAAGAAAAAAAATCAAAAATGGTATACATACGAATTTTGTTTTGTGAAAGGGTTGGTTTGGTTTCCTCAATTTAGTTTCCCCTTGAAGGCGTCATTCAATGTCGTTCTTTAAAGACCACCGAAATTGTTATTTTTGCCAGAATTGTGGTAATAATCATAAATTTGCTTTGCTTAGGCGTAATTGCCGCTTTAGATGAAGGTATTGGACGCGTGGTTCACGCCCTCTATGCGGAAAATATGATGGACAACACAATCATTGTCTTTACCACGGATAACGGTGCCGATATTGCGTACTACGGCAACACTGGAGGTTCCAACTGGCCATTAAAGGGATCCAAAGGTTCGCTGTGGGAAGGCGGTGTTCGCGGTGTAGGTTTTGTCTGGAGTCCATTGATTCGTAGACCCAGAAGAATATCGCAACATTTGATGCACATGTGCGATTGGTTACCAACCTTGTACAGCGCTGCAGGTAATGTTAGCAAGTGCGCGTATTTCTCGGATAAACCAAAGTTGCTTAACACGAGTCATTACAGGCGGCAATCCTCAGGATCTCGGAACCATAGATGGTGTTGACATGTGGGAAGCATTGTCCTTGGACTTACCGGAATCTCCTCGAAAGGAACTCTTGATCAACTACGATTCATTGGACGAGACATCAGCCTTGAGAATGTACGATTACAAGATCGTTAACGGTCCAGCCAGTAACCAGCCATTCGATCGCTGGTGGGGTCCCACTGGACGTGATGTTCCGGCTCCTCCTAACACTTATAGTTTGGATTTTGTCTCACCCGTGCTTCAACGGTTCCGTTCTGAACGCCGAGAGGCAGTTAGTATCCGACCTCATCGTTTATTAGTGCCTTGTGGTGAAAGACCACGTAACAAGAATGAAGAGTGCGATTTGAGTCAGGGACCATGTCTCTTCAACATCAGAGAGGATCCTTGCGAGTACCGTAACATCGCGAACGAGTTTCCAGATGTAAGATTATAAACCTATTACGTTAAGCCTTGGATTAACTTTGATGGTTTGTCATTCAATTTCAGATTGTCGAGGTCATGCAAGCTAGGATACGAGACTTTATTCGCACTAGTTTACCGCCATCTTTTCCGCCAAACGATTTTAACTCTAATCCACTTCTTCACGGTGGTGTCTGGGTATCTTGGAGGGATTAGAACATGTCAGAACGGTCCACATGTCGGCCACAACAAAATGATGAAACTTCGAGCGAATCGTGAGAAACGCCATGTAATGTGCAATAAAGCACCATGTAGTTTCAGTAAGCTTGTCGTAGCTCATGATACGCTCACAATTCACAAATGAGTTCGTAGATCAAGACTTAGGTATCTCGAAGTTCACCTAAGTCTTGCTCTAAACTTAGTTCCCCTCAAGCTGGAGTTTACGCTAGTCGAGATACGCGTTGTTAACCTATTGGTCCTCTCAGACTTGTTCCAATGCTTCCTTGAGGTTAAACCCGGGTCAACCACGGTTGGGGCTCCATTACGCATGCGTAGTATGGTGGGATTTCGACGTGGCATAGACCTACTAAACCTTGAATTCTATTATAGGCCAAGTTGAATTAAGTTATATAAAGCTTTCCCACGACCTTGTGTTTGAAAAAATGACCCACAAGTATAAAATTTGTCTAATCGATCTACATCCGGTATTACGCATAATATAAAATACTCAACATGGATTTCATATCATTAAAAAGTTACATACTCTGTTTTAGGTTAAAGTAAACCCGGGTAAAACACGTTGATATTGCATTACGCATGCGTCGTATGGTGGGTTTCCGACGTGGTATAGACCTACTAAACCTTGGATTCTATTTAAAGCCAAGGCTTAATATTGAATTACGTTTTATACAGCTTTTCCAAGGCCTTGTGTTTGAAAAAAAAAGGACCCACAAGTATAAAATTACTCTAACCTTTCTACTTCCGGTGTTAGGATTAATTTATATAAGGTCCTCAACATCGATTTCTTACCATTAAAAAGTGACATTGTATCAAGTCTGAGAGGTCAAGAGGTCAATGTAGCTTCCAGTGAAACAGGATACGACAGTGTTATTTTCGCTTTGATATACAAACAATATCAGGAAAAAAAAACAAATGGCGTAAAAATAACACTTGTAAAATGCTTGACGGTATATTCAAATTGTTCGACATTCGTGTTTTTCCTTTCATTCATTTGATCATAATTTCTCAGGAGACAACGAGAATTTATATTAGATTAAACCATGCGAAAATAAACGATTTTTCGCTCTACTTGGCTAAACATTTATTACCCAGAGCTCTAATATTGTTCGAGTCTCGACTTTCGATTCTTTGACACGATACCTCAAAAACATTCATTCAATTTAATAATTTACGATGAAAAAGAAGTAACTTTATTTTTTTCTGAAAAAAACTTAGTCGCGCCTTAGGGGACTTGAAAAAATTTAGACCTAATTAAATTCCTATTCCTTAGAATCTGTAGCTTTGGGGTGCAAAAAAGCAATTTCATTATTGCCCTTTCATAAACAGAACAAAAATGTTTACTTACTTTTTTCTCTTTTAACTTATTAAAGGTTTTTTTAAATGAAGCCTATATTTACAGAAATTAAAATATGAAACTGAAATATAAAATTGCTACCACTACTATTTTTTTACTTTTAAATATAGGGGGCCAAAATTATTTGTCCGTTTAAAGGGAGAGTGAAATGTTTTGTTCCAATTCTTGAATTGGTCTTAGCAACCGTGGTTTTAGTTGAATCACAGCATGTAAGATCTTGTGACATTGTAGATAGAAATGTTGTAAAGTATTTGTATGAAATAATTGATAATTGTTAGATTCTTTCTCCAATTAGTTCATTTAATTAAGCTCAGCTCAGAAAGTAGGCTATGTATTACGCTAGCAATTGCATTTATTGCTAATCCGTTTGAAAATAGTTTTTGCCATTACTTTAAAATTTTAAAATTAAATTCGAATTAAATTCATTTTTTCGTATTAAAAATAGTTACTTTGCAGTCTGAGCCCGCAAAAAATGTGTCGTCATAGACATTGTAAGGGGTGACCCTTGACCTCAAATATCTCAGGCCACAGATTAAATTTGTCCTCGATTTCAAAATAGACCTTGAAAATATCTTCAATTAAAAAATAATTAGAGAAATCTTTAAGTCATCGCTGAGAACATCGTTAACGACGTTATCATATTTGACCCGATGACCCCAAAATCGCTATGCTTCAATAAAAAGGCAATTAATTATTTTCCCAATAGTGACATAATGTTAGTCAAGAAATTATACAATGTTTCTAACATACAGTAGAAATACGATAACTACGTTGGAATTATCAAAATCCCAACGTTCTTATCTATTTTTAATTATCATTTCATTTGGCTCTCCCTTTTACGATATGTTTTTTTACTTAATTATTATGTCTTTTTTTAAAAAATAAAAAAAACCTAGGAGATTATATAATTTTATACACCGTGTATTTAATCAATGTAATATTTATCAATAAAATCGTTTTATTACGAGGAAGTTGCGTCCGTAATTTCTTATGTAACAAATTAGGTCATAAAATAAAATAAATAAAAACGAGAGTGCCGACGCCAGTTGGGTACCTCGCACGCTTAATTCATTCTACATTAATTTTAACCTTTTTTTTTTTCAAATAAAAAAATCGTTTAAAAACTTTACTTTGTTCAAAAAAAAAATCATCTGTAGGAAATTAGGAATACGTGTGTGTATGTTGAGGGATAAAAATTTTAATCGAAAAATCAAGATTTAGATTTTTTCCGGAAATGAAATTTTCGCACGTTATCCAGCTTTTTAAATAAAAAAAATCATCTCCGCGTGGGGGGTAAGAATTAGTATAATTGTTTCAAGAATATTTACCTAAATTTTATATAAAATCAAGAAGTAACATCTAGTTTGCTAGGGAGAAGGTATAAGAAGCCCAAGTATTCGCGCGCCATAGTCCCAGTCCCTCTTTCAAAATACAAGGGGGGACGTAAAATTTCGCCCCTCCTCAGTCGGAAAATACGTATTTTTCGTCATTCGCGTCGCGTTGACGTGAGTTTTCAAGAACCAACGAGATGCTGGTTGTAATTAAGAGGCGGGAATTAACTCCGGACATACGTTTGGACTGGGGATAAAGCTGGAAATGTGGCGAATTTATACCTTCTCCCTAGTAAACTAGATATCACTTCTTGATAAAATATTAAGGCATTTCATGCATACGCTGAAAGGGTCTGGAAACCAGGAAGTTTCCTGTCCATGTAGACAATAAGCACTAAGTTGTCTTTTGGGTTCACTCCATCAAATATTGCATGATGTAGTTTTTTAGAAACTAGCCACATTGAAATTAAAAAAAAAGATGATTGATTAGGGGTTATTCATAAAGCTATAATGTTACCGGTATATAATTGAACAACCCTAAGAGGCATAATGATTAGGGGGTCTGAGGACCCAACGATGAAGAACTGAACCAATTAAAACCACTTCTAAAATCTTCTTCTGGTGTTACTAATATCAACCATGTAGTTTGATCAAATATTGGAAATTAATTTATTCATAATGAACAAAGTTATCAAACCACTTTCTCGAATATATACTAGTGTGGTAGGACCAAAGTACAGTGGTTCAATGGCCATTTTGAGTCGAAAATGTTTTGTGACATTTTGCCATCCGGGTCATTCTTTGCAATTAAATTATGATTACAGTGTTTAACAGACCCCTTTATTAAATTAGAAATTATATTCTTTCAGTTTCTTACTCAAATTTAAGGAGTCATCCGTAAACACTCCAATCTTGTAAACTGTGCCCTTATTACAAAATGTTACAGAACATTTTCGACTCAAAATCGTCCTTTGAACTTACTGTACCCTTTTAGAAACACCCTGTATACGCTGCAAGGCCTATGTAAGGGATTAATATTTGGTTTTACTTTACCAATAAAACCAACTTCCTATTTAAAATTACTCATTTGAACTACCAAACAACGCCCAGTCTGTCTAGCAGGGCTAAATGTAAAGCGGTTTATTCAAATTCACGAGGAAATTTTATCAATTCATTGTAATTGTCGTGGGCTTGAACTATTAAAATTAAATTTGGTATGGCCGACATAACCGCCTTAATCAAAAAGCAAAGATAGCTGCTATGAAAAACCAGTTAAAATATTGGTATAACACTTTTAAACATGACGGATTGAAAAAGCCCGTATACGTGACCGTTATATTATTATTATTTGTTAAATTATTGAGAGTAAATCGGGGCATTTCTTCGCAAAGATCTAGTTCGATGTTATAGAAAATCGTTGAATTCGGAGAAATGTATGAGAGGTAAGACGTGTCCGGCTAAAGTTAATTATTACTAATTAGGCGGAAAACGAAACGCAAGGTTGGTCAAGGGAATCGACCCTCTCACTGGTCGCAACATTTTCTGCATTCTTAGATATTCCAGCACGTGCAGTGTCGTGTATGTAAAAAAATAATGAAGTGGGAAGACACTGTCTTGACTCCACTTGTTACTATACTTAAGGCTTTGAGTCAAAAATTTGAGACAATAAAAATTGGTCAGTGATCAATTTTTAATTTGATGGTTCAACTTGTCCAACTTTTGTTCACACGACCCAACTAGTTTAATAAACTCAAGTTGTATCGTCTGCATAGGCCTTCACTTGGCAATAAAATGCCTTTGTTACTAACATACTGACAGGGATCCATGTAATTTTAGAAGTAGGAATGGAGAACAGAGTAATCTGGGCGCACGTCTATGTCCCGGACCCCCTTCCCTCATGAAAGAAGAGGCGGGTCATAGCGACAGAGGTAAAAAGGAATTACGTATTTTTCGCCGTTCCCGTCAGCAACGTCATCAAAACGTAGTTTAAATGAGTCATAAGATAATTTAAACTTTTCGTTACGCGTTGCAGGGAGGGGCTCTATACTGGGATATGAGTCGGACTGAATTAATAAGTACTAACCGTTCTCCATTCCTGCTCCTAAAATTACATGGATCCCTGATACTAATAAGTCTGCCTGAAAATTGAAGGGTATGTTCTTAGAGTCAAACTGAGTGGAAAATGGAAATTGACAAAGAACATGGGGTGTACAACGTTTAGTTACGGAGACATGGACTCCCAAACGTTGGTTGGCACCTAAATTAAGGAAACAGTCATGCATGTAGAGTTGAGTAAATTAGTTGGGACGTTGAAGTTGGACAAGTTGAATCACCAAATTAAAAATTGATCAGTTACCAATTTTTCCTGACTCAATATTTTGACCCATCTAGTTGAGTCAAAAGTTGTATCGTCTGAAAAGGCCTTTAGACATATCAGCTTACGCATTTGTATTAATGCCTTTGGAGGACACTAGTACAATACCTCTAAGGCTCTAAGTAACAATGTTAAAAAGGAAACCTTAACTCGATCGAAAGGTTTGTACCGGGAAACTATTTCTTGAATAGTGAAATGCTAAGAAACTTTCAATTAGCTTTACTTTACCAGCATACACTTCTGCAGTTCTGCTAGATAAAGATGCAATAATGCTCTTAGATTAAATGCTATTGAAATTTTTCTAATACCTCAATACACCATATCACTTGTTTTAGAGGCAAGCCATTGTTTGGAAACGTGTATCTCCGCAACTAGATGTTAATTGTTTGACCCTAAGATCACACCCATTAATTTATGGTATCCTTATCAGAAACACCCTGTAAATCAATATTTCCTTTTGTAATAAAAAGGCTGTTATATCCTCAATGAAAAAGTTATCTTAAAAATTAATTTTGAAACTTCTTTCAAACGATCATCATCACTTCCTGGCACCAAAGAAAAAGAAACATTTAACCGTTTTCGGTGTAACGATCCAAGCCTTTCTTAAACCAACACAGGAAAAAGTGATAGGTGTAATTTCAGTTTTAAATATCCATTAGTTTCTAATTTCTTTGACCTTCGCGTATAATTGCATTGTACGCAATTCTCTTTCATGGTGTCGGAATAACAATGTCATAAGTTAAATTTACATTGAATTCTTTTCAATTCCTCTTAATAGGATTTTAATCGACGGGATATATCTATTTCATTAACTGCAAAAGCCAATTTCTTTTCATTCGAATTATTTCACGTGGATATTTATTTCCTTAAGAAAGTTTTAAATCATTGCAACAATGAATTAACGCTTTAAACGAATGGTATTTGATTTTGACGCGAGTTAGCGGTTTCACGCTCGGTTTCATGAGCCATTACAGATTATTTCAGAAGTGTATTAACTCGAAGGTATATTTTTTGTATAGGTATGAGACCGAATTCACTGCACGGGGGAGGCTATCCAAATCGCGTTGCCTCTTATATAACCCAAAAGAAGGGCCCGCCAATTTTAGTGTTTGGTGCTCAACTGGAATTAATGAAATGGTTTATTCTGTGAACTAGAAAAATAGTATATAACAATTAACAACGTCCGAAAACATTAGCACTATGTAGGCTATAAACGGTAAAATATCAGTTGACTAGCACGATAAAGTTACCCTATTATTCCTATAGTTCCAAAGGATGTGATGCGATATTTCTCTCACCATTGATAATAAGACGATACATTTGTGTTGTTCCTGGAGAAAAATTACTACTCGTCCATCTAAATTTCATATGGTAATCATAACGGCTCAGACGCAGAGGTTTTCGTAAACTACAGAAGAGCCAAGAAGCGATATCCAGTTTACTAGGGAGAAGGTATAAATTCGCCACATTTCTAGCTTTATCTCCAGTCCAAACGTAGGGTCCGGAGTTAATCCCCGCCTCTAAATTACAACCAGCATCTCATTGGTTTTTGAAAACTGACGTCAGCGCGACGCGAATGACCAAAATTACGTATTTTCCGAATGAGGAGAGGCGAAATAGCCCGGCCTCCTTTTACGTCCTCCCCCCCCCCCCTTGTATTTTGAAAGGGGGACTGGGAATATGGCGCACGAATACTTAGGCATGGCATCTTACACCTTCTCTCTATTAAACTAAATATCGCTTCTTGGACGAGCATTTTATAATTTCAAGTGAATATACCTTTGACTATACAAATAAGGTGAATTCGTCCTTGTTTGTTTGGAATTAGTGAGTTACACTTCGCATAGAGGAAGAATAGTATTTATTTATAAATTTGCATATTTGTAGAGTATTTTTGGTTCCAGTTCAATTTAAAATATATTTACGTTTAGTTTGACTTAAAAGCGATTAAAACTGGGAAGCCAGTGTAAAGTAATAAGGGAAAATAGGTCTCTAGACTATACGAGGTACAATTCAAATATTTAAACAAAAATACATTATTTTCGTTTTATCAAACTCTCTAACCTATAAGGCCTCATTCTCAGTGAATTGCGTGTTTATCAGAGGGTATCCACTTCTTTATTGGAAGTGTGGTTCAATGTACAAGAGGGTAAAAAATACCATGATCTGTATTTACGTTATATAAAATTGACTAAAACATAAGAGCGGTGGTATAAAAAAAGGCATCGTAGAGTAGAATTTGATTTGTTAATTAAATCCTATATTGGTTGTCTGTTTCAGGCGATGTTTTCCATTGACATTTTGTGCTCGTTTAGATCTAATCTAACTGGAGGGGTTCTGGGAGAGGAAATAAATAGAGTTAATTTCTGTTTTGAGGGAAAAATTGGACAACGAAAGCTGAACATTGATAGCGTAATGTGCAGTGCAAGCTCGCTGGAACCGCAAAGGAGATGCGTTAACGCTTTCAAATTTATATACGGTCTTTGGTAATGTAAAATATATGTAAATGACAGTTGCTCAACTGTAGACACTAACATCGGACTCGACATCGCGCTTCGTTTCATGTACAATACACCATTTCATTAATTGCTTGAGAGATACCAACGCACAGGGGGTTAGATTATTTCTCACACACCAAGATTGAACGTCAGACGGAACCTGAGTGTATTTACAAGATATTGGCTAGGCAATTCGTACTGCCTCTAGCCGTGCTTCTTGGCGCATATAACAACCTATGATGGGGGCCTCCCCTCCTGCGGTGTTTGTTCCTCTGTAGGAATTAATGGAATGGTCTATAGTGCTAAGTATGAAGGAAAGATTACGGAAGTTCAACAAGAATGGGTGATCCCGAGCGAGAACTACCCTCTCGGTGTAGAGACGCTGTATCCTATGACTAAGCTAAAGGCATGCATTACGCGTAATCTATAAAAGTCATACCCTCGAGAGTGCTAAGATGATTATGCGTAATTAATTAGCCAATCAAAGAAAGGAATTAGAAAATTTGATCTTATCCAGCTCTGTACCAAGCTCGGGGTAGATTTTCTAATTACGAACACAAATCACAGCGTTTTAATCACATGAATACCGGTCCCTTTACCCAGTATTTGAGAGTCATAAGAGCTCTTAGTTTTTCAATTCTTGATTCTAATATCTAATGATAATAAATGATGCAATATTGATGTGTTTATCAAATTCAAAGGGTAATGATGTTGGCTTATCTGCGCGTTCTGGTACCAGGAAAAGCTTAGCAGAAGGTACGAAAGGTGACTTTTCAACCATCAAATATCAATTGCTAGGCATAGCAAGCCACATTAAGCTTAATAAATTAAAATGTCATACCTCTTGGCCAAAGAAAAGAATGGTTGATCATGACCAAATCTTTCGCCATCTTCAACTGTTTGAGGTAGATTTTCGTTCAGAGTCTCTGGTAGGAATAGGGCGGCAATGCCGGCCAAAATACCAACGAAACCCATGATTGTAAAGGGGATATGTCGACTATAGTGACCCTATAGAGAGAAACATTTTGAATAATTTTCAAAGGGTTGAGATTGAAACCAAAATACATACTAAATATATTATATATGGCGTGCATATCGTAACGATGGCCGCTAGAGTACCGGCTAATCCTAAACCAGACGCCCGAAGCGGAGTCGGAAAGATTTCCGCGGCTTGTTGGTACATGACCATATAAGACGCTGAACATCCGAATTTTCCTATCAAACTGGCTACCGTTGTTAACGTCTCCGAATCTAAACGAAAACACCATGGTTAGTTATTTGACTAATTAACATTTATCTAGGTAACTTCAGACTACGAAACGTGACATGTGTCAGGGATGTCTTAACAACATAACTAGTCTCCGTATTCATAGCATCCCTATTTTGTTGGGCCTTTGGGCAAGTGCCCATCTTGCCCAATGGTTAAGCCGGCAATGGCAACTGTAAATATCACTACTACACTCCACATTTATGTCGCCAAAGTCAAGAAATAATAAATGTCGTCAAAGCTACTAGGCAACAAGTTCGCTAAATCTCAATTTAAATCTTGAAACCAAAGAAAGCGGACAAGTTGTCACAAAAGCACTTTGTGTTTTTAAGTGTCACGTGATTTTGACTTGTAGGAGAGAGAGGGATGGAGTGGAACCCCCATACCTATAACAATATGCCTCTGTAGCCCCACCTAAGGCACCGAAATCCCCCTTAGCGTTTATTAAGGGTCGTACAGTATGGAATCGCAATGGACACCCACTGCGTCTTAAAAATAGAAGCTAGTTCTCTTACAAATACAATGGCGCCACGCGGCAGCACTTAACAATCGCCTACCGAGGGGTATGCAAAGTACATTGGGAGAGTTTCAGTGCCGCACATGGCCCATTATAATTTCCACTCCATCTTACCTTATTTCTCCCTGATTCTGATAAAGGAAATAAATGCTAAATTACGAAGACCTGTCGTCACAAAATTTAAATATAAAATGATAGATCGAGAGCGAGCTTGAATCCTTGTTAGGGATATACTTCTGTTACCAATGAAAAGGGTTTCCTCAACACTTACTATTGTTAAAGGAAAGAACGGGAATAAGACACCCTAAGCCCATAAGTAACAAGAAGCCAGCGTTGCACCATCGCCTCCCTAATCGTGTTTCTATCAGATACCAGGCGGTTAAATACGAGGGCAATTCAACGGCCGCCAAAAGGAAAAAGTTTACAAATTCGTTGCCGTACAAATGAGAAACGTTAATATGGAAACCGTAATAACACATGGAATCAGCGATCCTGCAATCAAGAGGATCATAAACATTAATCGCGACAACAATAAATTGTTTAAACAATGCCAGCGATTTCCTTCATTTTATTTTATTTACCATGATAACGATAAAATGACGAATCTTTTTCTAATGACGGGGTTTTTGAAAAGCTCCAAAGGTGAGGCGTACTCTTGCATATCTTCATTCTCTTTCTTTTGCTTGGCTTCAAATTTCTGTTCTTCAAAAAATCGTATATCGATTCGTTAGTGTTTAAGGTTCCTTAAAAGCTCTAACCAAACTTGGGGTTTACCTTAAACACGTTGATCAAATCCAAATGCGAAACGTCTTTACCGTTTGTCTTGGCTACTTCGTTTAGAACTCGACTGGCTTCCTCGTATTTTCCTTGTGACATTAGCCAACGAGGAGATTCCGGAAGGAACCTAGAAGCAATGTTTGAATCTTTCAGGACTTCAGAACCTGACGGTCCTCTAGGCTTATAGCTAGATATATCAATGCCTCCTTTCAACGGTAACAGTTTTGTTGTCAAACTAACTTTCATTGGGCATTGGTGACTTCATAACGTCAATTCATGGTCAAAGCTATCCAAGGTTGAATGACTTTAAACCAATGGCCCAGTGACTCCAAGTTTATAAGTAAGCCTAAATCTCTATCCCAAAATCGAAAGGTAGCAAAATTAGTTGCAATTCATAAATGTGACACATCAGACAAGTTGTTCCCGTGCGTCACCCAAAAAGTGGCAAAACCCACTACGGGTTAACACGCATTAGGCATCTATAAATACCTAGTTCCGGACCCCACCTAGTACAAGGGTTTAGGAAAATTGATGCCAGTACTGTATTAAAAACTAAGGCACCCACTAAACCACAACAATTAAGTTATCTCCTCCTAGTCCCTACCATCCCTTTATTGTACCTTACACTTGTCTTGAAGACTATGAAGCCAAACCCAAAAATGGAGTACAATCCAAATTCAAAACCTACTTCACGTAACAAACGTAGGGAAGAGTGGCCAAGGCACATATCCAGCCAAAGGTAACCCAATCGCCACTGACGTAAGCGGCCAATGGTACTGCTGCAAGACCTAACGTCCAAGAGACGCAACAGATACCATTCATCATTGTCCTCTTTTCTGGAGAGACCATTTCGACCACTGTAAGACGCAAGAACACCAGTTAGTAAATAGCTTCAGTTCTAAGCCTAATTTAAACCTACATATAAGGTACGGTATTTGGAAGACGGAAGGCAAGAGACCTCCATTAATGGTTCGAACTATGACAAACAATACGAAATTAGAGACCAAAACTGTGGATATGCTGGAAATTAGTGCCACCACAGCCGTGATTATGTACGAAGTCTTTCTTCCAATTCTGTAATTGTTTAAACAATTTATACATCAAATTTTACCCGTTAATTTAATGACATTTACGTACTTATCGGAAAGATATCCTAAAATAGGGGTACCCACGGCCGAGCCCGCGTTCGAAAGTGTAAACACCAAGCTGGGAAGATAGTTTCGCAAGCAAACTAAGTCCCACTGTTATTTTTGAAAAGAAAAAATATTTGTAAAGAAAATTTTGCCTAATGTTGAAAATAATTTTCCAAAATATATGAATATAGTGAGTGGTGATGAATGAAATATTATTAACTGACCGTAGATAATTAAAAGTGAGCAGAATGTAGTCATATTTAACGATAAAATCTGTCCCGTATTTAAGTAAAGTATCTATAAATATTCAGTAAGTACTATGTATGTAAACAAAGGTAATAAATAGAATAGTCAAAATATTTAAATAACATAATATCGCGTTAGAAACTTTTAATAACTAATCTGGCTGCCATTTTCCAAGATGGCTGCCGATTTTAAAAATTTATTTCTAAATGATCATCTATTACGAACATAAGATGATTCTATTTCGGTGTTATTGGCGCATAGTACGTAATTTTGATTAAAATTAAAATTTACAAGTTTTTGAAAATAACAAAAGGATGAAACTAAAGGGAAAGAAAATAAAGATAGACTGAAAATATTTAAAAGATCCTGAAGTCCTTAAATTTTTTAAGTGAACTTATTATTTATTTGAGCAATTCGTAATTTCATGGTCATACCGTCTTATCTAAATGTTTAAGAAAATACTGACACAAACGGCTCTAGGTAATCAAACACATTCTTGCTTTTAATATATTAAATAAACACACAAAGTGTTAAGAGTATTAGTTTTAAAATACTTTCAAGATCTATTCTTAGAACAATTTGAACTATCTGCGTCATTCATTGCCAATTCATCAATTGATTGATTATCAATAAATTGCTATAATCGGAGTCGTGCCCAACTTGACCTAGCTAGACTAAAACGCTATTTTCCATCACTGCGTCATCAATCTCGAGCAACTGTTTATGGCCAAGGAGGATGTATAAGAGGGGAGACTCGTTCTAGAAAGGGGGGAGGTTAAGAAACAAGACAGATACCGAATACAGTGGCGCGCAAGTCGTTGGTAAAGGAGCTCGTCAAGTGATTGTTGTTGGAAACAAGGGATACTCAAAATTATAAACAAGCTCATGACCCTTCTATTAGTACAAGGAGGCTTGAACGCATGCGCGGGAATGTAGGCTCTCTTGCCGTGAGGGGGAAGCGGTAACCATGGTAACGGGGACACGGCACAGTACCGTTTTAGGAACGGGGGACTACGTGCATTTTGTCTTCTCCGAGTCTCCCCTCTTATACTTTCTCCTTGGTATGGCGTTGTCGTATAATGTTAGGCGCTCAACGCGGATATAAGTTGTCTATTGTTACGTTTTTTCCTACCGAGGAATAAACGTTGGGTAACCTTCCGCGTTATTTTGTCTGCAGAACAAGGTTTGATTCGAGATTTAACGCCGAGTTCAGGATGTTCCCCCACTTCACACTAATAGAAAAATATAAGGAACTGTCACTTCAATAACATAGACTGCTCGCTTTATAATATCAAACTTTATGGAGTCGAACTAATGAAGGTCTGTCACGCAACAAATAAAGCGTCACGGACACTCTAAATGGTTTAAATAAACCGCCTTTAAAAACTTGTAAAATCTTTCAAATCAAGGTGTAATTGCTCTCTATTAGTAAACATCTTCGTAACACAAGCAAGAGTGGATTAAATGCTCCAAAGAATCCTGAAATATTATTATAAAAGGAAAGAGAGATGTCATTGAAAGTTCAACTCTTCAATCACTAAGTTCACTAGCATTAATCAGTGTCGCGAAGTGTAGAATAACCTTGATATAGTAGAATTAAAAACTCCTCTTGCTCTTGAAGTGTTTATGTATCGAAGAAGCTCTCAATTATTCAATCCATAAAAAATTGCATGGTCCATCCTCTTTAAAAACATATTCTACCCAAGAAAGAGACCTTAGAGTACTATTATCTAATGTACAGACTGCAGTTTATGAAATTTTCATTTAATTAGAAAAGCAGTTGTCCTTGGCTGAATTTCACCTTCGACCATTCTTTCTGGTCTTTAGAATGATAAAGAAAAATTGTGATGTTTAAATAATAAAGAGAAATTCACGTGGCGCAGCTAAAGAGATGTTTCTCTTATGTAGTTTTCGAATCGGTCTATGCAGGGTGTTTATGAGTTATACGTCTGCCATAAATTAAAAGGTGTGTTCTTAAGGTCAAACAGAAGGAAAAGTGTCAAAGAACATGGGGTCTACAACATTTAGTTAGGGAGATATGGGTTCCCAAACATTGAATGGCCCCTAAAGCAACGAAATAGTAACACATACGGAGTAATTAGCGCACCCTCACTTCTACCCATTTAATAATACACTTTTGCTAAAAAAAGGTTCAATAACGTTCTTAGATTGATGACTTTTACAGGCTGATACGTCTTGCTCCACATGTGCTTATTTTAGGGGCCAATAAATGTTTTGGGGGAGCAAATATCTCCGTAGCTAAACGAGCTAAACGTTGTAGACCTCATGTTCTTTGACCCTTTCACTCGGTTTGACCCTAAGAACACACACCTTAATTTATGGTCATCTTAAAGAACAAAAAGTATAGATTAAATAAGATCAGACGATAATGAACAACTGTAGTCATTAGCAGAATGTATACAAATTATTCACACCAGGCTTCTTTAATTTTGGAACTGAAGCTGGTCAATCCCCTCAGAGGTTTGACGTGTATACTTTTGACCTTGAATTATTAAGTTGTTTAATCTTGGTTTGTAACTGGCATGCGAGCAATATTATTTTCAAAATTCATGGATTAATTTATCAAATTCGTGATATGAGGTTATTATTTAATCGACCGCCTTTAGTTTCGCTTTGAATTAGAAATTTAGAATGTCCCGTTTTAGAAACAAACTTATATTGAATTTTATTGTTTACGTCATATCTAGCCTTGAGAGAAACGATTTACTAATAGCATTGGTTATCGTTCTCGCTTGTAAATAGACTAAATTTACCATCTTAACTACATTAAACTACCAAATTATCGACGCTCAAAAACGATTAAATTTAAGAATAGAAACTCTTTACATACACTTAAGCCATGTTCACATATTAACGGGAAACCAGTTCGAATTAAGCGATTCAAAACCAACAACTTAAATTGGGATTGAATGATAATTTCTAGTATTCAGGGATGTTTCATCTGTTAGGGATCTAGTCTTATGGGTATTTCCACTTGCCTTAGTAGGCAACGCTATAAAAAAAAGTCCTAGCAGACAGCCCTAATAGAATTGTCGTAAAGTGTGAACAGAGTCTATTGAAATAAATCACTTCGAATTGACAATGAAGTGAGTTTCAGAACTATTCGGGCAAGAGTCGCAAGACAGTTCTGAACCGATTCCCGTGTTAGTGTGAACATGGCTTAATATCAGCTGAAGTACGTAACTAGGTCTTACATTACAATCCACGCATTTATACACCGCTACTTAATTGGAATGCATAGTTGCTAGCCATATAACAAAGCTAAAATATGCTGTATGCATGCTTTATCTCTATAGCGAAAAGCTATAGTCTCACACGTTACGTTATTTCCCAGTCATCTGATTGGATTTTTAGAATAGCCTATATACTGTAGATCCCTATGCGCCTCTAGAGAATTAAGTAGAAAAATTGCGCATTCCAAGTAAGTGTATATGTTCCACCATACGCGAACCACTTTCCTTCAATTAGGTTTTGGGACCATTTTACTGTTCTACGCGAGGAATCTAACCCTTACGTCTGATCTCATTTAATAGTTTAATAATAAAAGAAGTCCATTTATCTGAAGTCTCAATTAAAACATAACCTAAATTAACCTACCCTAACCTAAAAACATGTATATGAGGTAAAAATTGAAAAAATATAGTCAGGAGTACTTTAGAAGTGTGGGATCGTAAAAGTGTGTAGCATAAAATATTGGGTGAACGCATTTGATTGGGAGAAAAATGTTTGGGAAAATGGGAATCGCATAATTTAGGTAAAAATATCCGATTAGGGTAATATAGGATTATGAGAAATGGGAACATACCATCGGGAAGACCCACCCCGTACCACTTAATTATGTAACAAACACTGCATTCCTTTTGATAAAAGAAAATTGGTTTATCATAAATTACGCCATAAGGTTCACGTGTCAAAATATGGGTTAATTGTTAGGTATTGTTCTCCATGAACCTTCACCCCCAGTAACAATTAGTAACATTTATTCATAACCCCTCCCTTCGTGTCCACGTTATGTAATTTGTGAACTGTCACAAAAACCGGTGGGTACTAGAGGAGAAACATCAGCTGCGCATAGAACGAGCTTGACATCAAGAGCTGTCTAAAATTCGACCAAACGTTTCACTACAACTACTCTAGTTCTGTTACAAGACTGATCATCTAGGGAAATTTCTTTTCCTAATTGAGGGTAATTATATGAAAATATAATTAAGAAGATCGGTCGTTATGTATTCGCGGATGTACATTTACAGTTTTTCAAGTTTATAGTTGAAATATAACCGAGTATAATTTCGGCACGAGCTTGTGAATATAATATCTTGCAATTTGGCTTAGACACGTGTTTCTCTCAAAAAAGGCAGTATATTTATCGAGACAATAATTTAAATTAGATAATAAACTGTAAGGAATACATTAAACGTCAACAAGTGTTCTAACTCTTATCATTAAATCCATGTTGTTTTAATATATGTATTAAAACTTTGTGTTTGTTATTACCAAAAGGGGATAATAGAAGAAGGATGACACTCTGTATCCTCTTAATTCTTTAGTTAATGTAGCATGATTCATCCCAGGCTCACCCTTCTGCTCATCAAACTTCAGATGGGCATCGCACCGTGGGGTGAATTCTATAACTGTTTGGTACTATATCCTAAGCATATGTGATTCGGTTTAGTAACCTTGCTCCAAATGTTAATCGGATGTTGGGAAGAATCATGTTACAATTACCCCGCTTTGTGGTAGGTACACTTCTCTCGAAGAGAAGTATTACATACTTCTGTTATTGCTAAAAACGAATTTTTTTTGGGGATTGTATACGACGCCACTGTGAACCCTAATTGCCGCGTGACACTGGCCTATTGGACAAATTTTTAAATTAACGTTTTAATAATTACCTTGGTCGTGGCCGTACTAGTATAATACTGTTGATCATACTCCCACCCATTAGAGCACGTCTTGCTATCCCATTCATGACTGGCCATCTCCATGAATGAGGAAACGTTTACATTTTCCTCGTGCAGTTGCGATATGACGGACGAGTAGTCAACGTCGTACATGTGGCAAGGACTGAGGACTCGATTGCCGTCGGCGTCGTTGATCCAAGGACTAAGCAACAGACGCTTGTCTTGCATGGACAGATTGCTGGCTGAGACGGTCGGCTCCATGCACCAATGGTCGGGAGAGGACAACATGAAGATCAAGTTCATGCAAAAAAACGGCAGGATTGTCGACGTGGGGATCAGGAAGAAGTAGACCATCCTCTTCTGGTATTTACCGTAGTCACCCACGGCTGATAAAATGTCTTCAAACTCCATCGATTTAAATTCGTAAAATTCCTTCCTGAGTGAGAAAATAAATTAATTACAAAAAATGTTAAAGCAATAAAAAAACACCTAATACTAGTCGCATTGTGATATTTTAGTCACTATTATAGACTATTCCATTAATTACATGCAAAGACACAGACAGGAAGCCGCTATCTTGGTTATTTCCCTCGCGTCAAGAGACAACGCCAGACCAAGTCAAAGTTCACTACCCGTCGAAGGCTTAGCCAAGTGGCACTGTCTCTAGCGGAGATTCTTACAGCGAGAGAAATAACTTAAGATGGAGGCCTATCTTCTCCCGTGTGTTTGCTTCACTGGATGAATTTATGAAGTGGTCTAAACCCATCATCTCTTGAACACTATTGACTTATTTACAGTACAACATTGGTGCGTTTATGATCAACTGTTACAAAATAATCCGAACGTTTTCAAAATAGTTTGAACACTTCTAATGGTTCGAAAGAAAACGTGTGTTACACACGTTCGAACCAGGCAAAAGCACCTATTAAATATATTGTTTTCGTCTGAGCGCTAAAGTACTAGTTTTTAGGATAATAAAGAGTTACTTTAATTGATCAGCGTTTATTCTACAGGGCCGGTAGGCCCTTGTAGATATGACTTGATACTCTTTTGTAACGTTAAAGCAAAATTCACATGCTTTTGCCAATTTTCCTATGGAGATTAACATGGGGTTTTTCGTGATATTTAGCCACCACTAACCGAAAAACTAGAGCGAAGTTACTTTTCGGAATACTCTTAATTTAACAATTAAGTATTCAGGGTGTGCGATCCGCTAGTATTATCAGAAACAATTAAGTCTAAGTATGTTAATTTTAGTTAATTACGGAAATACAGCTCTTGAGTTAAACGTCAGGTTAACCTGTTAGCGCGCTGATACCCATTTCTTCAATTATCAAGCATATTGAGAACAAGGGAGGGCCTAGCTTTGTGCCTAATAACAAGTTAAGTTGACATTTTCAGTTTGATTCATTCTGTGGAAGTTGAACCATGGAGCCTGAATCTTAAAGAGATACAGGCTCCATGGTTTAACTTGTTTTTGAGCAGTCGACGCTTGTTTAGTATTTTACCGGCTTAAAATATTTATTTCATTTTATAAATTTTCTGTAACACTCTTGCTAAGAAACACTTTGCTATCAGGTCGAAATTTTGTTTAATAAAGCAATCCAGGTATAAAACTAAAGGTAATTGATTTCATTATATTATAAGATATTGGTTTTTGGATGTTATTTAAGACCAAGGCTTAGGTTGCTTATGTATTGTATTTGTATATATTCTGGATTCTCGGAGTCGGGACTCGGGAGAACCCAGTTACACTTAGCCAGCTTCCGAGCCTCCAGTGTCGTCTAGTTTGGCTTACGCTCTCGTCACGTTTTTAAGCTGAAGGTTATGTTGCAACGTTTTTGGTTTACAGACTTGGATAATTTTAATAATAGTGATGCTTCTTGATCTTTACTCTTTAGGATAGTAACAGTATGTTGTAGAAAAAGAGCTGCTACTTGAAGGACTTATCTTTATTTTATTTTAGAAGTATTATTAAAATTTCAGAAGCTCCGCAACCGTTACAATAACTGTTTCTATAGCAGTTAATTCAACATTCCTTTGAGGTATACAGGGTTTTAGTATTTGTTAATCTCACTAAAATGCTACTAATTCAGAAGGTGTGTGGTATAATTCCTGAAACTCAACCAATGTAGAGGACGACATGATTCGTTAAAACAATTTTTTCCTGTTGCAACAGTCCGTATATGATATTTCGTTTTATAAATTGTTTGTTACCAAGAGAGGATTGTTTAATTCAGAAATATAAGTAACAGTGGTGCTGGTTAATCCAGGAGAACATTGTCTTTACGTAATTTAATTAGTCAACGTAACCATGTGGGAAACAGAGGGTTACGTTCGCTATTTCCACAGTCCTCATTGCTGTTTGTTTATATGTCAGAATTGCTATGAATTGTTTAGGTATTTGATTTAATTACTGGTATTTAAGCGAAACTATGGAATCACATCATTCATTAACATTGTAACCTTTGTAGTGATCCGTTGTAACGGGCTCCCCAGTACAACATATTTTATTGTTAATCTTCACGTTACCGCAAATTTATCACGGGGCTATGTGTTGGAACTAATTAAAAACTCATCTAAACAAGCTCAATTTATAAGCTAAATCAATATTGCCAAACCATAATCCATCATTAATTTCAACTCAATTAAGCCTAAAACCTTTAAATTAAACTTAATCAAGATTAAACCTTTAAATTGAACTTAATTGAGATATACCTTCAAATTAAACTTAATCAAGATTAAACCTTTAAATTGAACTTAATCGAGATATACCTTCAAATCAAACTTAATCGAGATATACCTTCAAATCAAACTTAATCGAGATATACCTTCAAATCAAACTTAATCGAGATATACCTTCAAATCAAACTTAATCGAGATATACCTTTAAATTAAATTGAACTTAATCGAGATATACCTTTAAATTAAATTGAACTTAATCGAGATATACCTTTAAATTAAATTGAACTTAATCGAGATATACCTTTAAATTAAATTGAACTTAATCGAGATATACCTTTAAATTAAATTGAACTTAATCGAGATATACCTTTAAATTAAATTGAACTTAATCGAGATATACCTTTAAATTAAATTGAACTTAATCGAGATAAACCTTTAAACTAAACTTAATCGAGATAAACCTTTAAACTTAAATAAAATTAAGGTGAAACTAACCCAAAACACGATTTTTTTGGTTCAATTCATGGATACCTTATTTAATTAAAATTAAAACTAAATTTATCTTTCACCCAGTCTCAATTTTCCATTTTAATCTTTACAATTAAATGAGGATTATTATTATATTATTAATTAAAGTTGATATTTACACCCATTTCAAGTCCATATTTACCCCCATTTCAAGTCCATATTTACCCCCATTTCAAGTCCATATTTACCCCCATTTCAAGTCCATATTTACCCCCATTTCAATTCCATATTTACCCCCATTTCAAGTCCATATTTACACCCATTTCAAGTCGATATTTACACCCATTTCAAGTCGATATTTACACCCATTTCAAATCGATATTTACACCCATTTCAAGTCGATATTTACACCCATGTCAAGTCGATATTTACACCCATTTCAAGTCGATATTTACACCCATTACAAGTCGATATTTACACCCATTTCAAGTCGATATTTACACCCATTTCAAGTCGATATTTACACCCATTTCAAGTCGATATTGACACCCATTTCAAGTCGATATTGACACCCATTTCAAGTCGATATTGACACCCATTTCTAGTCGATATTGACACCCATTTCTAGTCGATATTGACACCCATTTCAAGTCCATATTTACCCCCATTTCAAGTCCATATTTACCCCCATTTCAAGTCCATATTTACCCCCAATTCAAGTCCATATTTACCCCCAATTCAAGTCCATATTTACCCCCATTTCAAGTCCATATTTACCCCCATTTCAAGTCCATATTTACCCCCATTTCAAGTCCATATTTACCCCCATTTCAAGTCCATAATTACCCCCATTTCAAGTCCATAATTACCCCCCATTTCAAGTCCATAATTACCCCCCATTTCAAGTCCATAATTGCCCCCCATTTCAAGTCCATAATTGCCCCCCATTTCAAGTCCATAATTGCCCCCCATTTCAAGTCCATAATTGCCCCCCATTTCAAGTCCATATTTACCCCCCATTTCAAGTCCATATTTACCCCCCATTTCAAGTCCATATTTACCCCCCATTTCAAGTCCATATTTACCCCCCATTTCAAGTCCATATTTACCCCCCATTTCAAGTCCATATTTACCCCCCATTTCAAGTCCATATTTACCCCCCATTTCAAGTCCATATTTACCCCCCATTTCAAGTCCATATTTACCCCCCATTTCAAGTCCATATTTACCCCCCATTTCAAGTCCATATTTACCCCCCATTTCAAGTCCATATTTACCCCCATTTCAAGTCCATATTTACCCCCATTTCAAGTCCGTATTTACCCCCATTTCAAGTCCGTATTTACCCCCATTTCAAGTCCGTATTTACCCCCATTTCAAGTCCATATTTACCCCCATTTCAAGTCCATATTTACCCCCATTTCAAGTCCATATTTACCCCCATTTCAAGTCCATATTTACCCCCATTTCAAGTCCATATTTACCCCCATTTCAAGTCCATATTTACCCCCATTTCAAGTCCATATTTACCCCCATTTCAAGTCCATATTTACCCCCATTTCAAGTCCATATTTACCCCCAATTCAAGTCCATATTTACCCCCAATTCAAGTCCATATTTACCCCCATTTCAAGTCCATATTTACCCCCATTTCAAGTCCATATTTACCCCCATTTCAAGTCCGTATTTACCCCCATTTCAAGTCCGTATTTACCCCCATTTCAAGTCCGTATTTACCCCCATTTCAAGTCCATATTTACCCCCAATTCAAGTCCATATTTACCCCCAATTCAAGTCCATATTTACCCCATTTCAAGTCCATATTTACCCCCATTTCAAGTCCATATTTACCCCCATTTCAAGTCCATATTTACCCCCATTTCAAGTCCATATTTACCCCCATTTCAAGTCCACATTTACCCCCATTTCAAGTCCACATTTACCCCCATTTCAAGTCCACATTTACCCCCATTTCAAGTCCATATTTACCCCCATTTCAAGTCCATATTTACCCCCATTTCAAGTCCATATTTACCCCCATTTCAAGTCCATATTTACCCCCATTTCAAGTCCATATTTACCCCCATTTCAAGTCCATATTTACCCCCATTTCAAGTCCATATTTACCCCCAATTCAAGTCCATATTTACCCCCAATTCAAGTCCATATTTACCCCCAATTCAAGTCCATATTTACCCCCATTTCAAGTCCATATTTACCCCCATTTCAAGTCCATATTTACCCCCATTTCAAGTCCATATTTACCCCCAATTCAAGTCCATATTTACCCCCATTTCAAGTCCATATTTATCCCCAATTCAAGTCCATATTTATCCCCAATTCAAGTCCATATTTACCCCCAATTCAAGTCCATATTTACCCCCAATTCAAGTCCATATTTACCCCCAATTCAAGTCCATATTTACCCCCATTTCAAGTCCATATTTACCCCCATTTCAAGTCCATATTTACCCCCATTTCAAGTCCATATTTACCCCCAATTCAAGTCCATATTTACCCCTATTTCAAGTCCATATTTACCCCCATTTCAAGTCCATAATTGCCCCCCATTTCAAGTCCATAATTGCCCCCCATTTCAAGTCCATATTTACCCCCATTTCAAGTCCATATTTACCCCCATTTCAAGTCCATATTTACCCCCATTTCAAGTCCATATTTACCCCCAATTCAAGTCCATATTTACCCCCAATTCAAGTCCATATTTACCCCCAATTCAAGTCCATATTTACCCCCATTTCAAGTCCATATTTACCCCCAATTCAAGTCCATATTTACCCCTAATTCAAGTCCATATTTACCCCCATTTCAAGTCCATATTTACCCCCATTTCAAGTCCATATTTACCCCCATTTCAAGTCCATATTTACCCCCATTTCAAGTCCATATTTACCCCCATTTCAAGTCCATATTTACCCCCATTTCAAGTCCATTTTTACCCCCATTTCAAGTCCATTTTTACCCCCATTTCAAGTCCATATTTACCCCCATTTCAAGTCCATATTTGCCCCCATTTCAAGTCGATATTTACCCCCATTTCAAGTCGATATTTACACCCATTTCAAGTCGATATTTACACCCATTTCAAGTCGATATTTACACCCATTTCAAATCGATATTTACACCCATTTCAAATCGATATTTACACCCATTTCAAGTCGATATTTACACCCATTACAAGTCGATATTTACACCCATTTCAAGTCGATATTTACACCCATTACAAGTCGATATTTACACCTATTACAAGTCGATATTTACACCTATTACAAGTCGATGTTTACACCCATTTCAAGTCGATATTTACACCCATTTCAAGTCGATATTTACACCCATTTCAAGTCCATATTGACACCCATTTCAAGTCGATATTGACACCCATTTCTAGTCGATATTGACACCCATTTCAAGTCCATATTGACCCCCATTTCAAGTCCATATTTACCCCCATTTCAAGTCCATATTTACCCCCATTTCAAGTCCATATTTACCCCCATTTCAAGTCCATATTTACCCCCATTTCAAGTCCATATTTACCCCCATTTCAAGTCCATAATTACCCCCATTTCAATTATTGCTTATTGGAAAATATTTCATGGCATAAAAATTTTATTTTTATTTTACAAATCGATATTTAATATTAGGTCATTACTAAACAACGCGTGAACGCGGGCCTTTTCCAAAAAAAATCGTTTATTTTTCAAGGTCCTTCAACTAAAAACGTTGAATATATTGCTTGTTTTATAGGTCGGGTTAGGTAAGGCATATGTTAGTTAGGTTACGTTTCATTGAGACACAAATTTAAAGCATTGTGCCTCTTAATAGTAGAAGTATTTATCCTATAAATGCTATAAATTTAATAAAAAAATAGTTCAATAATAACAAACGTTTTATCGTTGACAGCGTTTAAAAATAAAAATATTTGCTTTTAATAATATGTAATAATATAGGCACTATATTACGTTAGAAAATTGTTTTTGGGAACTCATTCAATGTTCAAACTTCGTTTAAGTTCGTTACAGTGTTACGTAATTTGACTTAAAAATTAAAATAAGCGAATCGCTTTATAACGGTCCATTTCTGCGACTTAAAAATTTTTCATTCTTCTAAACTATAAATTTTGCTTAATGTTTTACAAAATAGATGGGATTTTTGCTCATTTTACGTAACCACTCAATCTTTATAAATTAATCAGACCTAAATGGGTCAATAGGGCCTTAAAACGGGGGAAATAGGGTCTTTAAATGGGTAAACAGGGACTTGAAATGTTGTATTAACGGGTTTGTTTTACACCATAAACGTGGTGCTAAATATGGAAAAAAATATATTTAACAACTATTTCACAGTTTTTCACTTGACTTGGTTTAATAATGTGTTATAGGTAGCGTACTTTTTCCCTACTTTTAACACCATTAAACTAAGTAATATTAGAAGTTCAACAGATTGCCTAAAAAAGATGTTAAAAACCACTGTAAATGGTGCATAAATGCCTAATATTTCCTTAATACTTGCAAATAATATTAGAAAATGGCGTCAATTGATCATAAAAATGGGGTTAAAGTACACCATAAATGATGTCTTTTTTGGCACCGGAAAAAACAGCATAAATGGTGTTTGAATGCACCGTTATATTTTAGAGTGCAATGGTATGACGGTAAAGCAAACATAATTATTCAAAATTTAATTACATTAAGACTGAAGTGACAGATATTATAAAAAAATGTCTTGGTTTGGACCAAGGCCGAAAAAACAAACGATATGTGTGAGGTTTATCAATTGACTGAAGTTTCAGATATTGAAATATTTTTCTAGTTATTTCTATCCACTCAATCTTTAATCAATATTTAATTCAATCAACTGATTTTACTGTTAATCGATCTAGTCCCTCTAAATTAATTGAAAAAATTACATATCTACGCTTTTTCAAGAACAATTACATTTTCCGAAAACATTTTATCATGAAATTAACTATTTTGAAGGGATTTCGTGTCGATGATCACTAACTTGTAAGCACCTTGACCGACATAGTTTTAATTGTTGCTGGCTTGACAAATTTTCAAGTTTGCACCAAAAGAAGTTTAAATCTGTTTTAAATTGTTGATAACTGTCGTTTACAGTGAATGTCGTCTACTTAAGGCAAAGCAAAAGTTTATGCTGTGTGGTAAAGGGTAAAGATCACATAAACAGATATACTTCTCAGTACCAATGACTTGTTATATTCATTTCCCGCGGAAATAATATGGTTAAACACATCATTCACTACTAGTTATGCCAAGAAGGTCACATTTAACTCCGACACCCCTTCCCTTCCTCTATTTTCCCAACATATGGCGTTTTATAATAACCAGTGGTTCCAGTGTATGGGTCATCTGAGCCGTCGCAACACACTCAGCCAATAGATCGAAACCTTTTCACATTAGTAAACGGTACATGACACTCCGGACTTGCCCACCAACCTTATTAACCCAACACTATAAAACATTCGTGTACATGAATGATTATGGTTATGGCTTGACACTCGCTAGCGCCCGAACGACCGATCACTCAGTGTAATCGGTGTACATTTGTAAGTGAGTAGACCATTTTGGAAATTACATACAGAGAAACTAAAACACAGGTGTGATCCCGCCATTGGGGTGTTTTCTCTCATTCTCTCGCTCGCTTAGAAACACCGCTATAGGCAGTGCTAGTTGACTAGCCTCCTGCCCGTAGTGAACTTTGGCACCGTCTGGCGATGACCCTTGGTGCGAGGGAGAATACACCTCGCCCCTGATCTTTGCGCTTGCTAAAATGATTACGCGTAATACGTAACCGGTGTAAAAGTATCGCCAACAATGTAGAAAGGGGTGGTGACGTTTCAAATGAAGACTGAGTTATGACCAAGAAATTCTAAAGTACGGAAATGGAAGTTCCAGTGCAACTTTACCTTCATAGAGGCGGCAATAGAAATGAAGAATTTCTATATACGAAATTAAATGTATAAATTCGCGCAACACCCTGCTTTGGCATCTATTAAATATTTACATTTTCCATTCGAGTTATACCAAAGTTCGCTTGCTCTTTTTAGACATCCAGTAGAACATTTCAAATATTCAATACTGATCCCTCAACACGTACTCCCTTCAAAATAATTAATTTCATGATAAAATGTTTTCGGAAAATGTAATTGTTCTTGAAAAAGCGTAGATATGTAATTTTTTCAATTAATTTAGAGGGACTAGATCGATTAACAGTAAAATCAGTTGATTGAATTAAATATTGATTAAAGATTGAGTGGATAGAAATAACTAGAAAAATATTTCAATATCTGAAACTTCAGTCAATTGATAAACCTCACACATATCGTTTGTTTTTTCGGCCTTGGTCCAAACCAAGACATTTTTTTATAATTTACTTAGAAACAACCCATATTTATGGAAACATTAACTTTTAAAAGTTTCATATTGGCATAGGGAAATGTTTTAAAAGAATGTCCGTGATTAATATAAAGGTTTCAAATTTGACCGTTGGATTAGATTAATCGATTCAAAACACTCCTTATACTAAGCATCAGGACTAAATTTTTCTTAGTCTTCCAGTTATTGCCTCAAAGTTTTCTGGTCAATTAAAATAAAACTGAAACGTCTCATAAGCAAAATGAAAGGGGATTGATCACGTGAAATTTTTAAAAGTTTGATAATTTTTGATATATCTTTAATACATTACCAATGATATGTGCGACCCAACTCAGAACCACGACAAACAAGGCAAAGAGCTACTTGAAATTAATCACTTTTAAGACTAATGAGAACAAGTGTTTGATGATTTGGGAGTTACGTCGACACTAAACGTTCTCAAACAATGTGAGATATGCACGTCCGAACTGAAGATAATATTCTCGGTATATCCTTGACCGATTTAAAAATCGAGAAATTAGCAAATATTGAAATGAAATGTGGAGTATATCGTCGATGGAGTTTGTTTTTCGCCTGGTGCTGACACAAAACGCGCTCAACAATTTACGCACGTCTCGAACCCAAAACCTAAATGGCTAATGAGATTACAAATTATAACAAGAAATAATCTATCGATTCCATGGATTTGACCTCGAGGTAAAACAAGGTTTTTTCTCTCTCAGAAGAATGGGATGAAGGAGGTTTTTGGGGGTAAACGTTTTACACTTTAAAAACCCGCGATTACGCACAAAAATGGTGGAAATATTGCAGCTTTCTTGGCTCCGTTCAAAGTTCGGAAAACGCTGATAAAGAAGTATAATTTTAATCTATTACGGGTTATCGAGGAAAGGAGCTGGTAATTAACGAAAAACTTATTAGCGATCATAGGCGCGAGTTCAAGGAATGCGAGACTGAGTTAGATCCTATTCCAACGTTCATTAGCGAAGTTATAATCGAAAAGTCTACGGCCTTCCTCTATATAATGATAAAACACATTGCAGGGAAAACTGACTTGTAGAGGAAATTTCAAACAATTTCTTATAACTGATAAAATTGTTTTCTTTACTACCTATCACGCTCGTTTCGCCAGGAAGATAGGTAACTGTAAGCAAGAGGTCGGATATTGTCTAGTACTTTGGCATATCTCGAAATTACTCAAAAATATTTATCAGTTTTCTCTAATACGTACATAAATAAACTTATTGCCATTTTATCTATCAGCTTTAATTTGATCATAGGGTCATAAAGGAGTTGTTGTGGGGGCAGTTCAGGTTGAATCAGTTCCAAAGTACCTTTTAATTCTGCTTCAATACGCTCACAAGCTACAGGCAAAAATATAGGGGCCAGTAACTAAGCGTAATCGGGTACCCGACTGTACCTTTGATGTTTTAAAATGATTACGCGTAATGTTATAAAAATGTGCCCTTGACTGCTGTGCTTTAATTATTACGCGTAATCCGTAATTGGTGTGATTAGTAAACCCAAAGACTTAAAGTTTGACTCTTGTGAGAATGTCAATGTCTCTTCCAGTCACACAATGGTATATAATTCAAACTTTCTCTCCAATTAAGAATTCAATGGCCAACTTACGTTAGTCAGAATCTTAAAATTGCTTCTTTAAATATATAAAACTATTTAAAATCTATCTGCTTTCTTACTATTTTTCAACAGTTTACACAGTTTTTACTGTTCTTACACGTTTGAACCGTATTGTTCCTGTTTACAAATTAACTTCAATAGGTCTACTCGAAAACGTCTGTTTGTTTGATGTACTAGTGTTTATTATAGTCTGTAGTGGTAACGAATACCAGATGCGACTGATATTTTCATTAAATTTTTGTAACTTTATGATATTTGCAGAGGTAGAATTCAAGGTTTTGTACGTAATGGCAAAACCTAGAGTGTAATTGGAAGAGTAGGACAATGTTGCGTACGTGGCTCTTACAAAGAGGTGGGTAGTAGCACAAAAACCGTGGTTTACCTAACTCAAAGAAATGGTAGGATCAGCCTTGATTGGAACTTCGAAAGCTCGAGATTTTGAGCGAAAATGACAAAAGTCAATAGACCCTGGGGTTAAGAAGGAACATCCGGTATGTGGATGCAAAGACGTTATAAAGGGCTTAAAAGTTACCAGTCCCTTATTAATTGAAGCCACATCTACGGACTTTGTGGTTCACATACAAATCTTAAGAAACAAGGTAGGCAAACACCAGACTACTTGGAAAGGGTGTACTCTTTGCTGGAGATGCGAGCTTTAAAGTATTTTTGGGAAGGTTATACTCATCGAGACAAGCCAAAGACAAAGGCTTTCACCCTGTATACTGTCGCCGTATCCACCTTATCGTTACTTTCCGTTATAGTGAACTGTGTGAACTTACAGGTGTGTTTTCTTTGATAGCAATGTGCTATATATGTATTTTAAATTGACTTCTCAAGAAAAACCTTTCACGCATTTTTCGTTATCTGGATCTATCATTAAAAATACAAACCTCTTAATCGATTAGATATTACGAGTGTCTCAATCAACGCTGTCGAGTGTTTCGGCGCTACTGGCTTTTTCTCACATATCATTATTACAATTATCTTTTTTGAATCGAGCTGGGTCAAATGATAATTAATAAAAAAAAAGGATATTTTTGTTATATAAATATCGTGTATTTTGAATACAGGTATTACAACTAAAACTAATTTCTAGATTATTTTGATGAATGTATCGGGGACGGAAAATGCTAATCTAAAACGGGAACCGGTTTCTGTCGGAACTGTAAAGGGGTTATGTTTCAGTCAGTGTTGTGACGCAATAACCGTCTTGAAAAACTTGTAACTCTTATTTAACCATATATTCGTGTACCATGAAGGCGGAATTTTTTTTAATTACAGTGGCTTGTCTCTGAATACTGCAGAAGAGACGGAAGCCCTGGTACCAATAACATAAGCTATAGGATGTGATCATAAATGACATAACCAATAGGTATGACCATAAGTTCACAAGATATGTTCCATAAGTTTGTCACTAGTTACTGAGAGCTTGTCATGAGGTGACGTAGGTGAAAAGTCATAGATTCTTGAAAAGCGACGCTTGATGAAGTACTGTCAAATGCTTAGAACAGACTATGTTGGAAGATGGACTGCAACACCGATTGTAGTCAATTTTCGCTTGTCGTTCTCGAACTAACTTTCAGTAAGACTATAGCATTACGAAGCATGGCTAGTGTCAAACTTATGGAACACCTCTTATAACTTATGGTATGATACGCAATGAAATACTTTAATGAAAGTGGGTTTTAAGTAAAACATGATTTCCGCCAAATAACGTACACAGAAGCGAACCCTAGTAGGTCAAGTAAATATTTGTATAAACACTAAGGAGTAATGTAGTTTCAGAATTGATGGCTTTTCATACTCATTCGGGGTTTTCATTAATAGATGGGTTATCCCCCCTTTGCCCAATAAAACTCAATTTAAAAATACTAACTTTTCATTTTTGGTTGCAGTTGCATCTCCGTTAGCGTTAACCCCGTTGACATACGCAGGCTGGTTCGGAACGGAATTGTAATCTGGTAGTTTGGTATCGCCATTAGATTGTGGTATTTTGGTATCGCTATTAGGATCCGGTAGTTTGGTATCGCAGTTTGAATCCGGTAGCTTGGTATTGCCATTAGAATCCGGTAGTTTGGTATCGATATTAGAATCCGGTAGTTTTGTATCGCAATTACAATCCGGTAGCTTGGTATCGCAACTACAATCCGATAGCTTTGTATCGCCATTACAATCTGGTACTATGGTATCGGACATATTGAAGACCACTTGATCAGGCTATTCTTTTAACAGTTCAGATTCGATATTGTTTTCTTCTTGGTTTAAGGTAGTTCAGATCGTCGGTATAGAACCAGATAATACGAGACAGTGATGTCCGATGAAATATTACTGGTACAATGCTGTTCCACGGTGATTGGGTAAATCTGATACACCGTCCACCGGTTACTCAAAGTTATGTCATACCCGGACCAATTCGCGATGAAGTATGAGGATGTTTTATGGCAAGGCAAACGGGCTCTTCTAGCTTGAGGCTCGAAAAAAATAAGGGGGGAGGGAGAACTAATGTATAATTTCACTTATAGTTGTTTCAAATGGAGCTAGGGAAGTGTTAGTGTTACAGCTCGCGTGGATTTTAAATTTAAAGGACTAGGAAAAGCTTTCCAACGTCTATGTTACCCCGGGAACGAAACAATAGCTCTAACAAGTATGAAAGTTACTCGTACTTCGTTGCAAAAATCCTGATGCCGCTGTCTAAACAGAGAGGCAAGGACTATATTAGCATTAGAGCTAGATAGGTGAAAGGCGTAAATATATGAAAATAATTTTAGAAGAGGAAATGTTCGCAGAGTGGAGAACCGATAAAATTCTACCGTGAATCAATTTCTTTTGGGACTCATGAGTTATGATTTCATCAATTTATTCTCTTAATTCACTAACAGTGGGAATTTTTCATCCGGCGTCCGAATTCAATCGTTTCTTAGAATGAATTCACGAGACATTTCGAGACATCATCATTATTTTATTTTTTGATGATTATCTAATTTGAATTTCAAATTATTCAAGCGATTTTAAATTTTGATGATTATTGAATTTGAATTTCTAATTATTCAATCAATTTCATTCCAACGTGAATTCACCTAAGATCAAATGACTTCTGGTAGACTCGCGAAGTTATAAATCCAGTTCACGCTTCATTGTTAACATCATGAAGATTGCAAGTCATTATCACCCTAGGTTTGAGCAGTTGCAGTTCGTAACAATTTTTTCGATATCGTCATGTTTAAACTAAGTCCTTTAATGAACTCTTTAATTTCAACTGGTTTTAAAAACCCATGCAAGTGATGCACGTGCTCAATATCCATGAGATTCTTGAATAAATTCACGTAGGGATAAGAATAGTGATATGAAGGTCACAAGGAAAGAAACTTGTTTACTTCATCCCTAAACAATTGAATTTTAACCCGCCAATCAGTTTAATTTATCGTGACGGGTAAAAACCAGCTTAGGTATTTCAATTTTTTTCTTCGTGTTAAAATATATCAACTTACTGCTTAAACTATGAGAAAGGTTATGTAAATGAAGGCATTTTTCCTACGTGTTTCAAACTGTTCGTATCTTGTGGTTAATCCCACAATCATTGGTGACTGTGGCGTAATGGCAGAGGATGTTATTTTACGCATAATGTTCGATACTGTGAAACTCACAGAGCTGCTATTACTCAGAGAGTCTCGGGTCCCTTGACGCGCGCGAGTCCCGGTGTCTCTGGTAGGATTATGTCCGATTACTTGACGTATCTTTAGGCAGCCATGAACTATTTATAAACAAATTTTGGGTGACTGGTATTTAAGTTCTGGAATAATATAGTACACTGCATTTAAACTTGAATTGCGAGGGTTACAATACAACGGTATAGGGTAAGGTCTCGTTGTTGACCAAATGAAGTCATCAACGTGTAGATGTAGATTCTAAGCTACGAACGAGATGTTTTTCTTGGCTTGAGTGGCGATTCGGCAAACTTTTACATAAGCCGTTCTTTATTATTATAATTTAACGTAGAAAAATACAGCCGAATTTGCTTTATCTGTTTGCCAGACGAGTAAAAAAATTAATCAACTGTATACATAAACTGATCAAGCGAAATCACAATTTGTTTTAGATTTAGAATTATACATTTTTATGGGCTATTTCCAAGGCCGTAGATCAAAGTGTTATTGAGCAAAATACAAAGTTCATTTTATTATTTTGGTCTACGTGGAGAAATGAATAAATTACTATATTATACAATAATTCATAAAGAAGTAGTAGGCCAACGATAACCTCAACCCATTAATTTACTGGAATCTTGTATCTGCGTACCGAGTACTTGTAAACTGTCTAAGAGCTTGTCTTTTTTACGGTGCGTTAAGACATTCAGGAGAGGCATCAACTCCTATGGAACCAAAGAGAATATACCAAGAGGAGCGGAAGCTCTAGCATTTTTTGGTAGCCCTGAGTTTTAGGGTTCTAGTTCCGGTGAGTCACGTGATCGCGAAATTCGCGTCGTCTATTCCGTAGTCTGCTAAAGTAGGGTTAGCGCATTAATCAACTGTTCTGTAGCTTCAGTTAACACTAAGACTCGGCTCTAAAATTTTGTCGATATGCAGACGACATATTCTAACCAATGAGAGGTGTAGTGAATAAGCCAATCACGAGAAACCGGATGTAGTTCCCTAAAACTCAAAGCCACCAATTTTAAATACCTTGGCAAAGGCTAAAGCTTCCGCTCCTCTTGGTATATTCTCTTTGATGGAACTACCCATTGTGAGAGATATTAAGAGACTTATGGGGCTTTCAGACGATTTAGTAGAGAGCAGCGTAAGAATTATATCATATGCACAGTCCTAATTATCGATTCTTGCTAACTCTAAGTTAGAACGTAAGACGTCTCAGATCTCTGATTAATTGTACCAGAAGTATATAATTCTTCTCTTCGAGAGAAGTGTACCACAAAGCGGGGTGAATCTTCCCAGCAACATTTGGAGCAAGGTTACTAAACCGAATCACATACGCGACAAATAGGCATAATAATTAATTAGCGCTTGTGGATTTTTGTCCCACGTCAAGACGAGGTTTATGCATTGATTGCTGAGGATTTAGTACTACCCCCCAACTGAAGTTTGATGAACAGTAGAGCAAACAAAAAGGGTGAGGGTACATAACCGAAGTACTGAGAGAATACAGAGTGTCATCCTTCTTCTATTATCCCCTTCTGGTTGTACTTTGAAGCTGAAGCATTAATAAATACCCATGTAATTAAATTCTATTCCACCTTTATTAATACTCTTATTAATATAAATGCACCGTGTTCGTGCTTCTGACTTTGCACATACCTTAGTATAATTGCATGTCAGCGAATAATTCCCTTATTTCGATGACGTACCATTATAATTAGACTTTAAATGAAGTAAAAAGTAAAAAATTGTTGGCGATACATCTCGTACCGCCCAATAATTGTTCGTTATGCCTTTCATAGAAAAACTATTAAAAAAATATCAAAAATGAATTGCATTGTCGCGAAAACAACTGTATACACGCGGAAGCTGATACATAAGACAATAAATCCAAATTGTAACCCTCCCACGCACACTCTCTCCCTCGCGGAGAATGGAAGATCACAGATCGGATAATTGCTTGTCACTTTGTTCCGTCAACATTCGTTCCAATTGATCAGCTGTAATTTGACAGCGACTATCCACGGTCGTCTCGAAACTGCTGCAAATGGTGCTTGTCCTTTAATACAACAACAATCAATGAAAAACATTTCGGAAATACATACTTCCATAAAATGCATTCGCAATCTTTAAAGTTTTCGATCTCACAACCTGTTAATGGATGGAAATTTTTTTAGCCTCTTTAGTGCACACTATCAGAAGGGGATAATAGAAGAAGGATAACACTCTGTATCCTCTTAATTCTATAGTTATGTAACATGATTCTTCCCAGACTCACCTTTTTTGTTTGCTCTCCTGCTCATCAAACTAAGTTCAGATGGGCATCGCACTGTTTGGTATTAAATCCTCAGCAATTAATCCACAATCCTTAATTGTCTTGACGATGGACAAAAATCCAAAAGCACGCCTTTGCAAATAGTTAAGCTCTAATAGAGTAATGATGCGGGAGGTATTTATCGGGTATGCGATTCGGATTAGTAGCCTTGTTGCAAGTGTTCTGATGTTGGGAAGAATCATGTTACAATTACTATCCGCTGTGTAATACACTTCTCTCGAAGAGAAGTATTATATACTTCTAACATTATCTATTGGTACTCCTGATATAAGTGGAAATTGGTTGACTTCCTACCCTTATTATACCACTTTTACGGGAAACTAAAATCACTGACAAAACATTATTGGTAATTTACGAGGTATGCTATGAATCGGTAATTTACAGTGGATTTTGGTAAAATACCGATACAGACTCGCGTATCTATTTACGAGAATTTTATAATTTCGAGTGCACATACCTTTTGACTACAAATAAGATGAATTCGCCCTTATTTGTTCGGAATTAATGAGTTACATTTCGCAAATAAATGCATAAAAAGTTTTATTTATAAATTTGCACATTTGTAGAGTATTTTTGCTTCCAGTTCAATTTCAAATATATTTACGTTTAATTTGACTTTAAAGCGACAAAAACTGGGAAGTAAATGTCTAATAAAGCAAAATACGTAATACATTTCCAATATTTCAAAAAGGCAGTGAATTATGTCTTGTTTATCAGAGGGTATCCACTTCTTTAGTGGAAGTGTGGTTCAATGTTCACGAGGGTAAAAATAACATGATCTGTATTGATGTTATATAAAAATGACTAAAACATAAGAGAGGTATAAAAAGGGTTCATAGAGTAGAACTTGATTTTTTAATTAAATCCTATATTGGTTTCAGGCGATGTTTTCCATTGACATTTTGTGCTCGTTTAGATCTAATCTAACTGGAGGGGTTCTGGGATAGTAAATAAATAGAGTTAATATTTGATTTGAGGTAAAAATTGGACCACAACAGCTGAGCATTGATAGCGAAATGTGTAGTGCAAGCTCGCATTAACCGCAAAGGAGATGCATAAACACTTCACATTTAATACTGTATTTTGCAATATAAAATACTGCTCAGCAAAGGCACACGGCATTGCCCGTCAGCACATCGGAACATTTTTTATTTCTTTTTGGGTAGCCATTTTGGTAAATGATGACGGGTAATAGAGACCCTGTAATAGGGGATACTGTACGCGCCCAATAGGGGGATGACACTGAGCTAAGAGATAAAAGGGTATGATGTTTGCATACGTAGTACTGCCATAACTCTATGGTTCCTTTTACCCACGAGATTTCAGACTCCATTTAGAGCCACTCTCACATCCTCGAGCGTATCGCCTATTTCGTGGTTAGCTTTTTGGCCTAGTCGCGAATCCATAATACTAGAAGTAGGATGAGACTAGAAGTAAAGAGCTCTAGCATTGGTAATAGATCCTGGCACTAGTGAACAAATTTGAGGATTTTATGCCGCTTCCATCGCGCCTACACTAGAGAGAAAAAATTGGTCGAGTTCCAAAAAATAGTCCCTTATCCTACTTCTGTTAATAACGTAGTATTTATACATATCCATGTCTGCACATTCTGCTGCAAGGAAAGCTTAGCAGAAGGTAGACATAACGGAAGATGACTTTACAACCTTCAAGTATCAATTACTAGGCATAGCAAGCCACGTTAAGCGATATTATTAAAATTAAAATGTTATACCTCTTGGCCAAAGAAAAGAATGGTTGATCATGACCAAATCTTTCGCCATCTTCAACTGTTTGAGGTAGATTTTCGTTCAGAGTCTCTGGTAGGAATGGGGCAGCAATGCCGGCCAAAATACCAACGAAACCCATGATTGTAAAGGGGATATGGCGATTATAGTGACCCTATTGAAAGAAATATTGTGAAGAATGCTCAAAGGGTTGAGATTGAAACTAAAATACATACTA